>NC_142244.1:78773540-79075311 GCF_052056855.1 Sturnus vulgaris | reverse complement strand
AAAGATAGAGTACAAAGAAACAAAGTGCTTATGGTATTCACACTATGCACTGCCCTACAGCTACTGTGCAACCTACGCTTGGCAACAGAGAAAAAATATACAAGATATGACTGTAGCATATAGCTACAGTTCATGGCAAACCCTGTCTTGCTTTGATGCAAGTGAGAAGAATTCCCACTTTATGAATGCACACATGGAGGAGGAAGACCACCATCAACATATCTGCTGTGGTTTTTGGTGAACAGCTGCCACAATTATGCCACAAATGCCAGCACGCAGCATATGAACACATTCATGCCCAAGCCAAAAAAAAATAGCAGCCCTAACAGGTTCACATCCTTTCTTTTTGTCATCCAAAAGTTACAGCTCATAGCCTGGCAGAGGCCATGAGTGGTCAAGAAGTGGCAACAAAGCATGAAGTTTCCTTTGCTGGGCAGAAGAATTTGAAGATTTGAGGGAAAAAGGGTTGTGTCATGAGAGGAAGAAGAAAGAAAAAACACCCACCCAGCATTCAATCCTTTCTCTACAAGGTCAGAAATAGAACAGCAATAGGAATTTCTCCCACAAAGCAATAGAAATTCAGATGACCCTCAGGCCACAGGGCACTGGCCTTAAAAGCAGGTCCTGTGCTGTTTTCATATCCCATTCTGAAACTGCCAGCTGACTGTGCAGCTGTTCCAAAAGTTATTACAAGAGAATGACTCCGGCACTGATGTCGCCTACACATGAAAATTACTGTTGAAATAAGAAGAGGTGGAAAATGGAGAAAAGATAACAGATGTTGTTCACAACATACAGGAGATCTACAAAAATGCATTACAGTTCAGAAAATTCATATTAAAGCTCAAACTGAAAAGTTACTATCTCTCACTTTAAAAAGTGGAGGTGGTTGTTAGATGCAGAGAAGGGCATAAGCAACCAGAAGTGCATCAGAACAGAATTCACAGAGTTGAGGGTTTTATTACTAAGAAGGAAGCCTAAGCAGTGAGACAGAGTACTTGAAAGTACTCACAGCATGAATTTGGGGTGCCTGGGAAGCCAGAACTCTTCCAAATTGTTTTTTACTGGTAGGTCATGATCAAAGGGTTCTTTCCAAAGCTGCCTGTCTGCAGTGCACACCTGCAAGACCAGTGTTCCCAGGTTGTGGGAATACCTGCAGCAATGAGGAAGAATTTGGGATTAAACAGCAAAATGAGCTGACATCTAAATATAAGAAGGCTCCTTCTCTTTTTTGTAAGCAAGGATACAGAAAAGCCTCCAAAATGAATAGTTCCAAGAAGCTTGCAGACATTGGGATTGTAATTATTTCACTAATTCCAAAACACAAAGCTGCTTTCTTTTAAAGCCAAAATGAAATTAGAAGACAATATTTCAACACAATTAGAAGTATTACTTGGTTAGTACCAGAACAGGGCACTCTCACTTGCCAAGCAAGAGGTTAAGTATACAGCTGTGAGCATCAAGGAACTTATTCAAGCACCAAAGGAAGAAAAGAAGACAGAAGCTGAGGAGACAAATGTTGCCAGATAACTCTAAAGGGAAGAGAGACTTTAGACTGGAACTCTTCCCCACAAATCCCACAGTTGGATAACTCTAATTTTACTCAGGACTATTAAGAAGAAATTGCTACAGACCAACAAAAAACAGCTGTTCTAAAGTGTCTAAAGGATTTTAAAAAATTACTTTCCCCTGCCCTCTTCCTCTCAGCATAATTTATTTCTATTATGTATACAGTGGACAAAAATAGTGATAAGCTTATTGAAATTACAGTAGTAGTTCAGGAGTTCAGATTAAAAAAAGAATGCACTACAGTAATGGTAATGTAAAGTGAATTTTTTTCTCCTCTTTTCACTGATCTTCATATAAAGCTTTATTTAAATATTATCAGCTTCAGCATTGGTTAATCACTTTCACAATTCTTTAACATGAAATTAGTCCCCCTTTCTCAAAACTGGTGGAAGGTTATGCCAATCCAAATGAAGCAATTATGTCAGAAATCAAGTCAAACCATTTACATTTTGCATTCACTGTAACAGTCTTTAAGTGTGATTAATCAAATCAACCTTCCCTTTTCAGCCAGAGCTGTAATTGCTAAGTGCAAATTAAAGCATATTATATATGACATATGATACTTAATCTGAAGACAAATTTTTATTAAGTTTTAAGTCAAACTTTGTTAAATGAGTTAAAGATATCCACTGAATATATCTTAACATTACATACATGCCCTATGGGAAAAGAAAAAATATTACAAAATATTACAAAAATACTTCAAACCCCATAGATAATCCAATTGCTTTGACCAAAAAACCCCACAAAGAGTAACAGTAATATCATGCTTGTAAGAATATATAGAATATCTCCACAGATTACATCATGCAGTTTAAAAAGAGATAGCAGATAATTCTAGAATCTTTAAAAAATTCTTTCTCAGCAATAATGTACAAAAATCTTTCACAATGATAAAAAGCTACTAATTCTGTTAATAACTCCCTACTGGAGTAAGCTGATAAGACCAGTTACTTTAATAATTGTTGGCAACTGCTGAAAAGCCCATTGCTATTACTGTCCCCTAAGCAAACAGGGGCAAGAAAATTACACCAGTAAGGGATCTAAAGGATGAGAGTTGATATTCTTATTCAATATCCTGATGTTTACTTTACCCTCTTAATTTTGCATCTATTGATAACCATATTGGTGCTTTCTGATGTGGTTAAATTGTCCTCTTTGTCCTATTATACGTGTAACTGTGAACCAATTTTATTGACAAAATCTGGAACAGAACAGAACAATATTGCCTCAGAAAGGCAAACAGTAAAAAGCAGGCTGCAGAACCTCTGAAAAACCTTCACAATCTAACAAGAAAAAATTCCTAACCCAAACATGACACAGTATCACTTTTAGAGGGTTTGCTACCTACACAAACATGATGTGGGATATTGCTTCAGTCCAAAAAGAATAAAAAAATACATTTGGGGGTATAGCAACGGAATTCATCTTCAGTGCACTGAATAATCAAAATGCAACATATCTAAGGATGTACAATTATGAAGAGTTAACCAATTGCCTTTAGTATAGTATTTTTCCTATTAAATAATTCTCCACCAAAAGCATTCACCCCAATATACTTTACAATTTACATCACAGAACAGCTAATATAATCTGTATTAATAATGAAACACTATTATGTAGATAAATAGAAGATGTCTATTCAGTGTCCTGTGCCTGAAGTACACAATCAGTCCTCTTAAAAATAAAATCTTACCTGAAATAACTACACTGTTGCATATTACAGGGAAAAGTGTGTATCAGATAACATGATGTTTTCCACCCAATTCCCATTATAAGCCATGCATTTGGAATGTAAGCACACGTGTCACACAGCCTGTGAGAGCCCCTCTGGCCAGTACAGTCTGACCCCTATACATCCCATAGAGGACCTGGCAGATGTATGATGCCAGCCAGCTGGCTGACACTACATGGAACAAGATAGAGGAGGGGAGAGCTAAGAGACAGGCAGAGGCTCCCCTCCCAACAGGGAGAAAATACTGTTTCATTTCCTAGCTTCAGCAGTCACAAAATAGGAAATCTAGCACCTTTGGGAACCTCATTTTTCTTTCCAATCTGACAATTGGCCAATAGCTTCAGAAATTATTTTAGGGAAAGGAAGATGCATTTGACAAGTCAGCTGACAGAGAGAGAGAGCAAGCCTTTGACCTCTACCATGTCTCCATGCCTGGAAACCAGGTTGAAATGTCCTTGTGAGTAAAACTCACATAACCCAAGTGAATTTGTTCTATTCAATCCTCATTTTTTGTTCACTAAGAGCAGTGTTTCTTTCAGGATGGATATATCCAAACCATCTGCACAATGAAGAATAAAGCAGATACTAAAGGTGGACTTCAAGAAATCTCAGCAGCTATGAGAACATCTGGATGCGAAAGCTTCATACCGACTTACCTATTACTCTATGTGATAGCTACACTCTGTCTGGTACCTGAAATACATTTTTAAACTTAATTCAAGGCACAGTTAAGCCACCATGCAATTACCACATTCTCATTTGTTTTTCCCATTAATTGTTGAATAGCATTTCTAATTGGATCTCACTAGTTTAAAATATTAAGTTGAAACAAGCAAATCACCTAATTCCATCCATACTGCATTCCTGTCATTACATACATTTCAAATTACCAGTTTAATACCTTATCCCACTTGCACTGATCTGTCATGGGCAGCAGGGCACCAGGGGAAGAAGAGAAAGACAGAAAAGGGAGAGAGGAGAATTTTAAAAGTGCAGTACTGTAACAGACCTCTACCTCTCCATAATATGGCAAGACATCATTTCATAGTCTGGCTGTTGAGTCCAATGGTAAACAGACTTTTACTTCTGAAACCAGGAATTTTTAATTGCAGTTTGCCTGGTACTGCTCAGATGAGGAAAACATCCTTCTCCACCCAAGCACTGCTCAGGATCCTAAGCTTAAACCATTCATGAAGAAAGAATCACCAGATTCTAAGCTGTTGGTCATCAGAATGACACTTTACATGCATACTGTGCTATTATTTGCTGTGCATATAAAAACATTTCTCATCCTCTGGAAAAATTTTCCTTTCACAACACAGTCCACCACAACTGCTACTTATAACATTCTACAAAATGCCACTCTTTGCTTAAATATACTCAGATGCTTCATGAAGTCTTTGGATTTACAAAGTTTTCCTTGAAGCTGCCTTAATTACAGGAAGGTTTGTGACTTTTTTTAATTAAGAGTTAAGAGAAGCCAAGAACAAGATGATTAGTAGTCACAACATTAATCTTTTTGCTGTACCTAACAACTTAATTTACTGGATAAGACACAAACCCTTGTGGAGTTGCTGTTCTATTGAGCTGACGTTGATGTACTTGCTAGGAAGTTACTTCTACCTATTCTGTTCTCCTCTGAGATGTAACAGATGGGGTCTCAGGAAATTGAATATGATAGGAAACACACTCACTGGCTTCAGTGAGCTCTTACAGGGCTAAAACAGAAAAATAAGGTTCACAAGTGACAAAGAAACTCAACACATTTCATTTAAATACAAACGCTTCTTTGGCAGTGGAAAAGAATTCCCACTTCAGCAATGAGTTTTAGAAAATACACTGACTTTTAATATTATTATTATCATCCCTTAATAAAGACATATTTTAACAATTTTCAGGACAGACTTTACATACACTGCTTTCATCACTGGCAAGGAACAGCACTACTCACAATACACATTGAACAGCAGATTCCAGCCCTTAACTCCCCTGCACAGTTGAGCAGCTTCATGCTACATTACTTTGGTAATGCAAAAAGAACCCAAAAATAGAGACATTTTTAACTTGGACTGTCTAAGTCTCCAGGGAAATGAGGCTTAGGCAGTCCCTCATCTGTTCACTTGTCACATTTAAATTTGCTGGCCAATTTCAACTAAATTTGATAAAGAGTTTGGATACTCAAAAATAATTAAGTTCTTGCAAATTCTACAAAAACTAGAAGCTGAGTACAAAAGAGACATCTACAAAATGTTTGTAGGTGTAGGTAAAGAACTTTTAGCCAGTCTATTACCCATCACCTCATAAATGAAATAAAAACACTCAGCACGTGTTGTATTTGAGTACATATTGTGTTTACGAATATTTGAGTATATATTCACCGTATATATTCAAAACTTTATGGGACAACCTGCTCTAGACAGCCCTGCTTGAGGAAGAGGGGTGGACTAAGTGATCTTTCCTGTCTGACCTGAAAAATTTTGGGGTGGGGTGGTGGTGTCATATGTGTAGTTTCAGAGACACCACACCAAATATCAAACAGGGATTCTAGTAAAAGATCTCAAGGGGAAGAGGAAGAAGACCTTGTTGAAAGATGAAGGAAATAAAACCAAAGGCAACTGAGTTTTAGCCATTATGCTATTAATGGTCCTTTTTGCTTCAGTGACCTTCAGAATTTCACTGAAGACTTGTCACTTCACTCTCCATGTGCTATTAGCAGAACCATTTTGGAAATAATCTCTAAGGTTATAAACTACACAAATGTCATTACAGTAGTGTAAAACATAGTTTTGATAGCAAAGACCATTCCTTTAACCTTTTACACTGATGTGAATGTACCCACATGAGGAGTTGCACAGCTTTTGAAAACACGTACTCCTTATTAAATGAAGAAATAAACAGAAAAAATGTTGAGATGAGGCTTAGACCTGTCATTTTGGTGAAGGAGAGTACTGGAGAACAAATGTTGAAACAACTACCAGGGAGAAATAGTGAGAAACAGCAAACTACAATAAATGGGGATTTTAGAGAGATGACCAAACTTTTCCAGCCTAACTGAATGCTCCAGAAGAGTCATGTACAAGCAAAAGAGTAAGAGTGGGGTCTGGGGGACCCATGGCTGGGTCCTCCCCACCAGCAGACCACCCATATGCACATTTCCTGGATGAAGTCCATACTCCTTTGTGAAGGAAGCTGAGAAGACAAAGGTGTTGTGTAGCCAATAGCAGATTCAGGGGGGAAGCCTGGTAAGGAGAAAGGTGACAGATTACAGGAGCAGGATCAGCCCCTACAGTGGACATGCAAAAGGAGGCATCTGTGAGTCAATTTGTTCATCTAAACTCCTCTCAGAAACAGGGAGCTATCAAATCCATTAATTCATGAGGACTGCAACAATCCCACCCTAGTCAAGTCAAATAACTTGACCACACCAACAAATGGGGTAGAAGAGGGCTTCAGAAGTCTAGGAAACACTAGGCTGAAAATCTGTGTCTAGGCAAGCTCACAGAGCAGTCTAGATGCTGACAATGACAGTGACAGGCTGTAGGAATCACAAGCTGCAAGGCTAAGAAACAGCATCAGTGTTAGAAAATATGGAGAATAATGGAAAACACTAAAACCTCACAGAGATGAGTGCTTGGATGGGGCACAGGATCCAAACAAAGAATTATGATCAAGTTCAAATTTGAAAGAGTGTAAAGAAAAGCAAATCTGATATGGTTTGGATTAGCACACCAAGTTCCTAAAACTGCTGAAGGACTACTCTGGCACAGTGTAGTTAGATTCAGCACTCCTGCAGGATTAACAAAAGTTGAAGGGTTCCCTAGCATTGTGCTTAATTTTAAAAATCAATACAGCATGAAAATACCACAAAACTTTTGCAAAATATTATAGAAAGGAAAAGCTTTGTGGGTAATCTCAACACAATTTAATGGCACTGTAGTAAAAGGTAAAATGATGTACACTATTTATCAAAGTACTTGAGAAAATTTGGCCTATTGAAATTACAAAATTACAATTCTGACAGGCCAACAAATTAAAGACAATAAATTGTGCCTAAAAATATTTGAGGAACAATCTAGAAAAGACACAAAAACTAATAATGTCACTTTTCAGCTGTAAGTTCCATCACACCAGAAGACTAATATGACTAATGGACACCAACCTTTGATAAGCCCTGGGTAAGTACAAAGCAGTAAGCCTGGTAAATGACTCCAGAGAAAGTCAGAGGAACTATTCTGAAATAATGTTACTGTCTACACAGACAAACAGGACATCTTGCAAAAAGGCATAAAAGCTTTTGTAAAGAAGACTCCACTTGCAAGAAAAGCAAATTTGAAATCCCATTGAGCACCTTCAGTGTCCTTCATAAAAAGCTTTTAAAGATACAAAGCCACCACAGGGTAAGAGTAATGTCATTGCCTGGATGTGTAACTTTATGAAGGCCAGAAAACCAAAGAAAAAGAAATTGGCAGGACTACTGTAAACACACTGCTTAGAAGCATTTTGTGGGAAGGTCTTCAGACCCACTCTACTCAGTTATCTACAGACAAACTAATTATTCAGCAGCAGGAGCAGAGAACATCATAGCCTGGTATAAATTCTTGGAACGACTGCATCTGATATAGTCTGGGCACTTCTGATTCCTCTGAGCACATAAAGGATGCAAATGGGAAAGTTACTGAGAAGGACAGCAAGCACCTTGAAACACATGGAATATACTAACCTGGGAAACCATTAAGACACTTGGATCCTCAGTCCAGAAGATGAGGTAACTGAGATACAAGAGTAGTTTATAAGATGATGTATAACATGAAAATGGAGACAGAACAACTGTTCAGTGCACCTTCCAATTTAATAACTGAGGAACAGTAAATGAAGGTAATGTCTATCAACTTCACAGAGGGCTTTCCTCACTAATTGTTATTCTTGCTTAAATACCCTCAACAGACATCAGGAGTTTCATGGTTAAAAAGCAACTGGATGTATTTTTTTTTGACTAAAATTTATTCAAGCAATAAAAGACAAAATCTACCATAGAATAGGAGAGTATTCTGGGGTCTTTGTCCAGTCACTATCCTATTGCCAACAGGAGACTTTAGTTTAAATCAGTGCAACCATTTGTATATTTTACTGGCATATTTCAACTAAAAAGCATTGCAGTAATGGCCATTTTCAGACACTTGAACAATGCAAGATCCTCTAATTTTGTCCTAAGCATCAAAACTATATTCATCGTATTCAGAGTAAGATTTGAAAAATATTCTTGCCTAGCAAAGATACAAAGAAAACTTGGCTTTCATATACGACTAACTCACAAGACAGACCTACTAGTGAATATTTATACCACCCTAGATTTTCATGAAAATCTGCAGATTACAAATAAATCTTTATAAGAAGTTTCTGTTACATAACCAAGCTGTGTTACTGACTTCAGAAGGCATCAAAGGAACGAATCTCAGCTCTTTATATGCAAAGCAATGCTTCAATTATATTTCCTTGGCCTTAACTTTCAGGCTAGGTAGGAAAGAATCTAAGTAGTAATATATGTACAGCAACTCAAGTTTTCAACTTTTTCTGTAACATATGCAGCCCAGATATAATATCCCAGGAAGCAATACTTTAAAACCTTCATACATTCTACATTAACAAAGTAAGGCAGTTAAATGAAAGTCCAATATAGTAAAGGTAGCTAGAGGCAAAGAGAAGAGAGTAGCAGGGAGAAACAAGATATGATAGTATTATATATCTCCAGTGACATGAATAAATTTTTTTGTTTGCACTTAATCTTCATATAGCCTTTTCCCCCTGCTCTGAATTTCATTTATCACTGTATGCTGATAAGCTGTCAACAGTGACAATACTTTCATATATTTTTGTGCAGGAACAATAAAAACATGACCCTTATTAAGGCTTCTCAAAAGGGGAAAAAAAACTAAAACAAAACAGTAATTTATATTATTCTTATTTTCCATCAAATAGGAAGGGAATTTATTCCACAGAAACAGCATATTCGAAGTTTCCCTTGGGGCAGGGGGAGGAATGTTACTAAAGCAGAGACAAAGTAGCTGCATTGCAATATGCCATAATAGGTTAACCAAAGTTCGAACTGTGAAAAGTTAACATAATACATGTTTTACAAGATGAGAGAAACACTGAAAAGATTTCAGAATTATCTTTTTGGAAGATACAGATATTGCTATTTTAAAAAAAGCTTTTCATCAAGAATAGCTTTTGAATCAAAACAATTCTTTCAAGAACATGAACCAAAATCTGCCTACAGAGCAGAACAGCATCTGCAACAGAACTCACATTTATTTCCATTTGTTAAAAGAGGTTAATTTAATCGTTTTTCTTCAATACAAAACAACAAGAGAAATAGAATTTGAAGAGTACCTGGGACTCCCTGCAGGGCACTCAGAAGAAAGAACAAAATCTCTGAACACTTCTCGCTGCTACAAAGAAACATGTATTGAAAATTTGTTAAAAAATTTAGCCATGCACTGAAGCTGTTGGAGAATACAGACTGTTCACCACCCCACGATCTGTAGGCTAACAATTGAGTTCCAAGGTGATAGCTGAGAAACGCCAGTTACTTTTACAGAATAACTTTAGAGATGAATCTCCAGATAAAATACACAGAGAGTAATCACCTTTAATATCGTGTCAACGCCAACAATCAGTATTTCCTTTCACATGTTTAGTAAACAAATTTCTGGGACAGATAAAAACACTTTAAGCAGTATTTGGTCATCTCAAAGCTATGCAAGAAACTTCTATATGCATCCTTAACATATCCAGGTGAGTGTCATGTATGAGCATATCTACACAACATTTCACTGTTCCCAGGCTGGGCACACTCCAGTATTTGATTAGCAGGTGCACGCTGTGTGCCCACCTTACAACACACACACACAAATCTACACAACTCACCAAAAGACAGCTTTTGAGGCTCTTACTGATTTGCACATTATCTTGCAAACGCAGCATGTTAGGTAAACCTTTTGATTTTTAACTGATAGATCCTTTAGCAGGTTTTTTTGAGCCCTCAGGATTGCTACTCAGACAAGGCCTCCTAACACCTTAGGATGGGTTTTGATGGCACATAATCACCCCTGGCTAGATGGTGGCACATATAACCGCTCCTAGAAACTTTATTTTTTCCACTTAGAAAATCAGACCAAGAAAATCTGTCACAATAGAGCCTGAACGCATTAAGAGCGTTCACATGTTCTAAAGGCAGACTAAAGAATGAGAAACTCTGGAAAGTGCTGAAGTCCTTAGGGAGAACCAGGTACATCACACCCCAATTCTTCCAGGGGCTGCCAGTGACACAGCAGGCACTGGACAGAGATGCTGTTGCATCCACCATTCCCCATTAGCAGAGGCATCACCTGGCCCTTTGATTTGACTTGATAGGGAAGAAACCCAACCTTCCTTTCTTCTGCAATGCCTGCTACCTCTAGTTTCGAGTTTCCCAGCAAGAATCATGACACATGACAGTTCCTGGGAACAATCGCACCCACCATCCCAAAGCCAACATAGAAATTTTTAGCAGGCCTTTGAGAAACAGCCCAATGTAATGAGTGTGTTCCATTATTGTGATTCAGGTAACAGTTTAGAAAATTTTGTCTTCCAACATCAGTTTCACGCCAAGACCTTCACAAATTAAATTAATGCAATTTGTTGTAAAATCGTGCTGACACACATGACCACCTTTGAAAATTAACTGTGTTAAACATAGTCAGCTTTAAAAATACTTCGTTATTCATATACATCATGTTGTTCACAGAAAAAAACCCATGGAGGTTTTCCCATTGTGGCAAAGAGTCTGTTTATTAGAACAAGGAACTCTTAATGAAAATGCACATCTGAGTTTCATGCAGTGCAAGCAACAACAGCTACTAATTTCAGTAAAATTTTCCGAATTATTTCTGTATTAAGCTTTAGTCCATGTACAATACCCACACATTGTTTGTAATCTGTAACCATTTGGATATAACCTGATTTAAACAAGAGTGTATAATATACAAGGTGGCAAGGATCTACATGTGGAATTTACTTAGATGGCCTAAAAACTAGGATCATGGATAACAAATAAATAAGTTTTTGGACTACATCATCTCCATCACCAGTCAGATCAACTTAACCTACCTGAATAAATGCCCAAGACTTCCAGGATTCTTGCAATATCAGTTAATGTACTCATTTTGGAGTAATTTTTACAGTGAAGATTTTATTGAGGTCATAAAACCCACTTATTTCTAACTTGTGCTTGTAGATAACCTGATGCTTACATCACCACCTCCTTTAAAAATAAAACCAATTTTAGTTCTACCCACAGACCTACCAGCTTTCACTTGTTCCTAACAATAGCAAAGGCAGCACAGTAATTGTGTGAGAAGTCAGGAACAAAAAAAGAAGAGTGAAAGGAAAAGAGGTATCATTTTACAAAGAACATCTATACTGAAACTCTTCTTATAAAAAAAACAAAAAGGCAATCAAAAAAATCTAGTTTTGCCCGACATCAATTTTTAGTGACCTGATTCTCTTTGGAATGCACAGTCATAAAAGGTAACTTATCATGTGCTCAGTTCTGCTCTCCTTTTATCTAATAATACACACAAGCAACAGTCTTTTGGAACTTTTACAGAAACACTCAGAAACCCTGTCAGGTACTTAGTTCCTGCTGAAGACAGAGTATTGAACTACACAAAAGAAAATCAGCATGACAGAAGTTATGTATGCCTTAACTTTCAGGATAACAAAAAGGCAGGAATAAATAGCCACGGTAAAAAGGCAGTAACACAAAAGAATGCTCACAAACAAAGAGCTCTTACCAAATACAAAAAGATATAAGACATACTTGATCAAATCAAGCTTTAGAACAGTCGAGTGTATTCCCCATTCTGTCTGGGGTTTGTTTTTGCCTATTACAGGTAATATGTAATTACCAACAAGTTTGTTAATAATTGACACATGAAAAAAAGATTCACGCCGAAAAATATGTAAAAGCCCCAGCCTGGGTAACCTTACACACTTTAAAATGTGTCATTAATGGTATTAATGATTGTATTCCTTCGAACAAGGATTTTGGCAATGCCATCTTGGCACAGGAGGTGCCAAAGACATGGCTCCAAATTCCAGTCAACACATGAACTAGTCAAGTCCCTGAGAAAAGGATGATAGAAAGGGAAGACAATACTTCTGTTAAATTTAATGTGGCAATAAACAAAGCAAACAGGTAAGAAGTAGTATTGTTCTAGTCAACTTATCTTCACATTTAGGCCTCAAGCTCTACCAAAAGGTAGAACACCAAAGAGAACTGAAGGAGCCTATGCAGGAGGAACTGGACAGGAGATTACCCATTGTTTTCTTCTCTTTACTAGTGGTACCTAAATGGTTTTTTTCTATACCTCAGTGGATTGTGCACCCATCCCGCTTTGGATACCCCTGGTCTCCAACACCAAGCCACCTCTTACCTAAGTACTAGTCCTGCAGAGGCACAAGAAAAAGGGAACTATATATTCACCAGTCCAGGATATTAAAGAGCACGATGGAGACAGCTTTCTTGTTCTTCAGAAGCAACCTTGAGTGGTACTCAACCACAGCTCAAAAACTGCAAGCTGATAGCAGACATTTCTCTTGGCAGAATTTCATGACATCTTATATAAGCAAATTGTCTGGATTTTTCCAGTCTCTTTTGTTGTGTTGCAGACTTTGCCCCAGATAATGAAGAGCTGACAGTAGAGCTGCCTTGCTATTTCAGTCTTACCCCTCAACAGCTGGTGTGGAAATACAGGCAGCAAATGCTATTACTCAGATGGGGTGAAATTACATCTTAGAATTCAAGTCATTGTCTTTAAAACAAACAAACAAAAAAAAAATCAATAGGCTATTTCATTGTCAACTAACAAATCACTGAGTAACACCCAGAAACTTAATTACTTCTCCCTATTAAAATAATTTTAACCAGAGTGGAAACCAGGATTTCTCCCTCTGCCACACGCTGCTTACAAAGTGAATCTGCAACACAAAGGGAAAGACATACAAATAGCAGGACTCCTAAGAAACCATGCTGAACACACATCATCACTTCCTAGAGAAGAGCTCTTGAACAAGAGAAGGTATTATTTGTCCTCATAATCACAATTTTAACTAAGAGTACTCTCCAGACCAAATTTATTGCAAAAATAATGTATAGAACAGTACTGAAGTGTCACCATCTGTTATATGAAGTCAAAACCAGATATCAAACACAGATTTTGTATTAAGCACTCAAGCTAAGACAAGTCAAACTTCCACCACGCTGCAAGGTTATCATAGTAACAGTGATCCAATTAAACTTTTCTTCACAGTTGGGTGTTCACCCCAGAAGCTTCACACTACATAGTCTCACTCAGTCATTTCAAGCATGAAACCTAAACTGACTGGCCTGTTGCACAAAGACTGAGCTCCAGAATCAAATACAAACATGACACCTCAAGCCCAAGAATGAAATAGCAAAAAAAACCAGAGGCCTTTAGGCACATTCAGGAACTCCAAAGTTTATAAAAGGTGACTCTTAACACTTACTTTCTGCTATGTCTAAGCTCTACATGACTGTTTCTCTTTGGTGGCTTCCCACAATGATGAAAGCAGCAGGCTCAATCTGGGAAATAGAAAGCCAAATAACACTCACGAGAAACACCATCTATTTGAACTTCATAAATTCTTTTTGTTTCCTTTTTAGGTTTTTTTTTCACCCCCTCATCTCAATACAAAATTATCCTACTTAATTTCAGATTCTTTCCATTTAATGTTTAATTTGGAAAGTGAAGTAATTCGGTAGGAAATGAGGCAATTTTTATCTATTCCCATTGCTGCTTCCTCCCAACTTAAGTGTCTATAAAGAAACATATAAAGTCACTCAAAGGGAAACAGCAGCCCCCAAACATCCACTGCTTTAGAACAGCACCCCTTCTGGCTGCACTGGAAAACTGTGTCCCATCACAATTTTGTGAAGAGCACAGTCATAAAACACAACCTCTATTTACTGCTAGACTGGCACAGCCCACCCAAATCTCCTCAAACACAGGTGCTGGCCTGAACTTAGTAACAAGTGCTATATCCATCAACTATGTGGGAGAGAGGACATGAAAACTCCTTTATGAAGAAAAAGAAAAACGAAAAGAAAAAAAAAAAAGTAAAAAGAAATAATCAGATTTATTTCCTGAAGCAGTACTTTGCTCTTATGACAAGCCTCCAAAGCACATATGTGGTGGTGAAAGAAGTCTCATATAGACTCATTCTTTTACAATGCAGGTTAGAGTGTTTTTTAAATTACTAGTCCTCGAAAAGACTCCTTTTAACATCTATAAGTCATTTAGACATGCTTTCTACATAAGGACAGTTAGAAACCTCACAGCAGATTCAAAATCAAGATTTATGCTCATTCATTTATAGCTGAGTTACTTTAAGACTGATCAAGATAGAGCAATAGATATGAAACAATATTTTAAAAGAGCTATTGGCTTCTCAGTTGTAACAACTAACTCAATTCAGGCAATTCAAACTTCATTTTTCAATTTTTCACATTTCTAATGTTCTGAAATGCTCCGTGTAAAGCTCAAAACTAACATCTCCCTATTATAACTTGATTTCAATAGCTTGCAAGAAGCAGCTTTTTTCTCAGCTCCATTTTAACAGCTTTGCTGATGCACACAGCACACAAGAGAAACACAACCGTGAAAAATGATAAAACAACCCACTTGGATAGACTCAGCATCTTGGTTCCTGTGAAAGTGCTGAAAGGCATAAGAAATGAGAGAACTCAGAGAAAAGGCATTGGCTTCTGATTATAACTACGAGTAGGAATACGACTGTGGGGTACGTGTCACTTGTAACCCTGTCCCTGTTCCCCTCTCCTTTTTTCTTAACACCAGGACAGATGAGAAATCCCAAGCACACTGGCTTGGCACCCTCCACACTGCCACAGGACACGCCTTGGTCAATGCCCATCTGCCACTGCAGAGGGCAGGCTGCGTGGCAGACTTGAAAGATATCTTCATTTATATATTTTTGAGGACAGTTTGTCTCCTACATATCTGTGCACTGCAGGTGCACCCATTGGTGCTCAGATTGCACAAGTTTTATTTTAATCAACAGGAAAATACTGGCAATGCTGAGTATTGCACAGGAGAAAAATAATAGGACAAAAATATCATCGAGGACACTTAAACTGGGAACAAAAACAGAGCAGGAGAACCTCCTCTTTCACAGCTATGAAAGACACAGTGATCTGGTTTGCAGTGATCTCTTTTCTTATTCACCAGAGACAGCCTACAGGTTAATGGCAGCTAGAATCCAGGTCCACTGCAACCCTACTCACACAAGCTACTCTTTTCCTTTGCTCCTTAAGAAATTGTAAAAAAACCCTCAGGCAAGTAGAAGTAGTTGATTTCTGAGGCACTCAGACCATCAAGAAAACAAAGAAAACAGCTGCCAGATTCCAAAATATAATCATTACCTTAAGAAAGAAAAACCTCATCTTCTACTATGTTACACAAGGTGATCTAATATTTGAAGAGCATAGCTCTTCAGATCCATGTCATTCAGAGTAGAAATTTGAATGTCATTGAACTTACTTGAAAGAAACTAATTCAGCTTATCAACACCAAAATCACACACAGAGCTTGTCATTGTGGGAATCAGGTATGTGTTCTTTGCCTTTACAGTATCTCTTTTTTTTTTTTTTTCTTCATACACCACAGCATTTTAACTGGCTTACAGATGCTGGACACCCCCCAAAAAATTATAAGGAAACATGATTTTATTCTGACAACTAACTTTGTACATACTCTTTGAGAAGTTATTTTGAATTCAAAAGCTGCCCTGTAATCTATTCAATTACTGGACTCACCAGCTCAAAATGAAAGAATATCAACACAGAAGATACAGATTACAGATGTATGGAACATGGTGACCACTAAACATTACCATTTTAGTTGTCAGATCTTGCTTTGCAGATGTTTACTTACAAGTTTTACTTGACTAAACAGAAGTTTCTATAAAAACATTTTTCCCACCTCTTCTGAGCTGTTTTTTCCTCTGTTTAAAGGGAAACTTACAGCTGAAATTATTCAGCATCTATGTGCTTTATACACTATACAAAATTAAGTAGTCATTTCTTCTATAGGGAAGGAATACAACAATCATGTGCAAGCATACTTGCACATCTGTTATTTTGAACATTTTTTTTGTTTGTTGCTGCAGGGCCCAAAATCCCCAAATAATTATTGCAAAGGCCCACTGCAATCCAGTTGTATAAACACAAATAAGCCTAAGATAACGCCCCAAGCACCAAGAGTAATGACAGAGGTGGAAGAGATAGTTTAGTCAGGCATGAAATTGATTTTATAATAGCAAATATCTGTTGCCTTCTATGTGCTAAGTAAATAATTCTAAAGAAGAAAGTAAAGATAATAATAAAAAAAAAATCATTACCTGCTCCTACTAAATCAAATGAAAGAGTGAAACTTGTTCTTACATTGACCCTGAAACCTGTTTAATAGCTAATTAAAGCAATTACTCCTAGCATTACAAAATCCTTAATCATCAACAACTTCAGATGCAGAGGAGAATTTTTTTTACTTTCTTCGAACTTATTAGTATTTTCTTTAAATGAGAAGTTTATGTCAGCAGAACTCTCACCAGTAGCCACTACATTGTTAACCACCAACACGAAGCCCAGACTTCTATTAGTCTGGTTAACAGAAGATATTCTTCACAGACTTTACCAGATTTGACTGTTCAGCAAAAGTGTTAAAGTATTCAGTAATTTCAGCCTTTTTCTCAAAAGACTTCTGTACAATACTTGGAAGTAGCCCCTATTTTTTTCCTCCTATCCAGAAACAAACTTGATCACCAAGGAAATCCAGTATTATTGCAAAGCAATTACAAAAACCCCTCTTCTGGACCTCCCCCACCAGCATCTGGAGTTATGCACTCCTTCGCATGGCTCTCTCTTTTAAGCTTACCTCAGTTACTTTTTCCCCGGTTCCAAAGCCATCTGACACAGCCTCAACTTGCTTTCCTTCATTTCTAAGTCTCAGCCACAATGTTTTAGTTTTAATCAAGCTTTATGTTCATCAACTTTCTGTAGCCATTTAATAGCACCTAGTTCGCTAGGGCTGTTCCTGGTGGTCTGCTGGAGTTAATTACGCTGCTGTTTTGAACACGGATCATTTTCAAGTTACTAAATGTTGCTGTGCTGTGTAACAAGACACAGAACAATAACTGGAACTAATGGCTTGGCCATTATGAGGTGTTCAGCTTGACAGTACATCCAGCCATAAATTAGATTACTAAAAGGTTAACAAAAGGCAAAGGCAGCTTCATTAAACTTTACCTTAAGATTTGCGATTTCTGCCTACACTTGAAACCCCAAAATATTCCTGAGTAGATCATTAAGGGATAGAAATACAGTATTAAAAACAGAAAAGAAACTCATTCAATCCTATTCAGTTAGGATCTAGAGCAATTTTGAGTTAAGGCAGGGGAAGTCCCCAAATGAATTCCAAATTGGAACAGATGACCATACTGCTAAAACAGAAATGCTCAAAACACTTGTTTTATAGTATTGTCATATATCCAGTTCAGAACACCCCCAACACCCACACTGAGCCATTAACTGACATCTCCTGCAGAAGACAAGAATGAAGCATCAGGAAACACTGAAAGGGATCAGCTTTTGGCAGAACAGCAACATCCTTCATTGGCAGTAAGTGCACTTTTCTAAAGTTTCTGTATGAAACAACTTTAACTTGCAATTAACTCCTGTTGCCTTTTCTCCTCTCCTTTTCGGTGGCTATGGCATGGCAACAGAGGAATGGAAACCTGCAGATACGTGGAAATGTTCAGATGAAAAATATTAAATATATTATTTGAAAAATCACCTACCTTTTTTTCTCAATTACAAAACCAATTCCTAATGTGTCTTAAAAAAAAAAAAAAAAAAAAAAAAAAAAAAAAAGGAAGGACAAGTATTGGGCAACATAGTCCAGAAGAGACTTAATAAGCTGCCCATGCAAGATGCAAGTTCCATCAGCTGCTTCATTCATGCAACAAAAATCCAGAGAGACAGCTTAAATAATAATTTATTTAAGGGACAAATTTAACTAATTACTCAAAATAAAAATAATTGTAATTATTTTAAAATATTTTATACATATATATAGGGCTGCTTTATTAGTTTAAGAATCTTAGGTAGTTTTTCCCAAGTTAATCACAAGTTCTTTAGGTGTCACCAGAGAATTGCACAAAACAAATTCATGATTCCTTAACAACCTGTGCCAACTCAGTTCTATTTTGCAATTTTACTTCTTTCTCATGTGACAACAAATCATCTGAATTGACCTGCACCCCGGCCTCTCCTTTTTTCTTTCCTTTTATTAAATAAAACCCACACTGTTTTCAAACCTGATTTTGAGTTCACTGACTAAATACCCACCAGAAGATCCTGGTAGCAGAACAATCCTACAAGCAGATCTACAAGCAGAACCAAAGGCCTGGATTATTACACTTCAGGCACAAACCAGCAAACAGCATGTGCTGTTCATCTTCCTTCAAGCTGACTTGATCACAGCATTCTGTGTTTGGAAGGGACCACTGTGATGCCTCTTCAATTTTTACTTGTTTAGAGCAAAGAATTCCTTATGCTTTTAATCCAGTTTCTTCTAGTGAAACACCTTCTGTAGATAGCTCTACTAGATCAAGCCTAGGGTTCCTCTAAAATTAGAGTCTACTCAAAACCAAGCTTTTATCTTTCTGTTCCAATAACATCAGGCAAGTTTCATCTACATAAAATCCAAATGAACTTTCTTTCATAGCAGTAATGAGTATCATCATGACTACTTTTCTACTGCATGAATTTCACTTGGAATTTTTAGTACAGCAATTACAGTCACGGGAAGCAAATTACCCCAATATCAATCATTTCAGGCATGATGGCTTTACTTACAATAGAAATGACTTCTTTTAATGGGATATTACAGTAAACACATGCCACTAGATTTTCTGTTTCAGGTTGCTCTTGATATGATTAAACTGTTTTAATCTTTTATCAAAATGAAGTGATTGCCATTTCACTCCCTCCCATACAAAGAGCATCGCTGTCAGACAAATTTGAACTTTTATTAATCTCATATATATACATAACAACCCTGCCTTTGCAACATCAGGAATGGGCCCATAATCCTAGCTTGCAAGTAAGGTAAAATACTTACTACAGATGTGCATCAGGACTTAGTAATAAAAGGAAGATTTATACCATGCTGGCATTCTTGTTAACTCAGGTTTTAGAGGGCAGTGCTTATTTTGACAAGCTAAGATCTCTCTTCCCTCTACCCACTCCTTAAATTGTTACCTGGGAGAAGAGACCACCCTCCACCTTGCAACAACCTCCATTCAGGTATTTCAGAGAGCAGTAATAGGTTTCCTCTGAGCCTCCTTTTCTCCAGGCCAAACAATTCCAGCTCCCTCAGCTGTTCCTCATAGGACTTCTGCTCTAGATCCTTCACCAGTTTTGCTGCCCTTCTTTGGATATGCTCCAGTAATTGATACAAGGGACACTTCAGCCACCAAATGTGAAAAAAGACACAACAAACAAAGGGCTAAGCTTCTCTATAATAAGGCAAAAAAGCAGTTGGTAAACAAGACATCAGTGCAGAAAAATTGTCAACAGAGCAATTCAGTAAGTGATGTGTGTGCAATAGAAAAGTCTCTTCTGATGGTTTTGTTTCAGTTTCGTGCATTGATGGAATGGACCAAACAAGCAGCATGGATATTGCTTCTTTTAATAGTTTGCTAGAGTGAAGTGGTATTTTGCTAGAGGCAAAAAGAACTGAAGAGAAAGAATTAAAAATAAATAGGCCAGAACGAAGCGTATTTTCAATTTCAGTTGCAAAACCAATGTAGCAACAACTTTCTCTTCTTTTAGTATGAAAAATAATTATGGCATATTGCAATGTCACCAACGTAAAACAAAGACTGAACACAAGGGTGTTTGGTGCTTGCTCTTTTCATTGTTTTCATTTTCATTGTTTCAAGAGAAAACTGTACGCTCTACTGAGAAGTTTCTTTATGCATAGTAACATGAAAGTAGAAAACCAGCGTGTAAATCTGATATGCTCAATCTTTATATTTGAGTTTCCACTGAAATAAAATAAAATCATCTTCACAACTAACTGAAAACTTAAAGATGTCTCAAACATGAGGCTGCTTGCTTCTCTAGCTTTTAGTGAGTATGATTTTAGTTACACACAGTTTAGCACTTGTCCCAAAGTAACTGTGCATACACCCCAAAAAGCAGTAGCCTAGGTCATGAAGGTCACATCAAATTCAAGTATCAGACAAATAGATCTACTGACCATAGTAAATGCATTTTCTATTTTGTTCCTGAAGCCCCCAGACACTGGAAATAAACGTTTGGGCAAAACAACCTAGGGATTTATTTCTATTGCTCTTATGGGTCTGCCAACCCACAAGAGAAAAAGAAAAATAATTTTACTGCCATTTCCTAGTTTTACTTCTTGCCAGGTCTATTAAAGACAATTGGAGTTTTTTCCACTCTTCACTGCAGTACTAACACATCAGTCCTCAGTTCTATTTTTGCAGTCTGGAATAAACTACCTCTACTCTTCACTTCTTCTCTGGAAATCACATACTTTACACATTTTTCTGAATAATGTTTCCTCTTTAAAGATGAGGAGTTCAGTGATACGAACGAGTCCATTTCAGAGGTGGGACTTGAGACTCACAACTTTTCTTTACCAATGTCATCAGCATCAGCTCTGTAAGCTCTTGAAATTAGATACGAACCAGATAAGCATTTAAAAAATGGCTTAGAGGAAAAAAAATGAGTATAAAAGTAGATACTAAGATTTATATAATTATACTTATTACTATAGGTTAGAATAAATTATCTTGTCTCTTTGTTTCTCCATTGGAAATCACATACTCCAGACCCTGAGTATTCTTATTTCTTTCTTCTGTACTGTGTTTACCTGCACTGTGTTTCTGTATTGTGTTCTTCTCTCTTACAGTGACTGAAATGGGGCAGAATAATTCAGAGGGTTTAGCAAGGCCAAACAGAACAAAAACTTAACTAATTGTGTCACCTGCCCATAGATGATGATCCTTTTTATGTGGACCAATATAACTTGACTCTCATCAAAAGAGCTTGACATCATCAAATAATGATCAGCTGCAGCTTGTGTTGGTTGCAGCTGAGGTAGAGTTAACTTTCCTCACAGAGGCTGGTAAGGGGCTGTTTTGGATTTGTGATGAACACAGGGCTGATAATAAAGGGATGTTTTTGTTATTGGTGAGCTGAGCTTACCTACAGCCAAAGCCTTTTCTGCTTTTCCTCCTGCCATGCAGGCAAGGAAGTTGGGGGTGCACAGGACCATTTCTCCTATCAAGCTCCTTTGAAAACTATCAAGCTCTCTTGAAATTCTGAAACCATCCCTTCAACACCTCAGCAGATGCCCTCACCTCTGTCACAAACATCCATATAATTAACAAACTAACTACCGATATGTTCAGACAGTTGAGCTTCAGGACTACAAAGTAACTCCCTGCAAAAGTGGACTACTGGAATCTATTCTGCATATAGTTTGCAAACAAATTTTGGACCCAAATTGCATTCTTCTTCTCTGAGCCATTCTTCCCCTGTCTAACTCATGAACGTCCCATTTCAGGAGCTCACTAGAGGTCATGTGGATGGTACCTATTATTTCTTTTCATACCTTCACCAAAACTTGATATGCAAAAGTCAGGTGACTCAATCCCACCTCTGAACTTCTCATTTTTAAAGAGAAAACATTACCTTACTCAGAATGGAAATGCTCTGCTTTCTCTGTTAGCTGAGTTTTTATTAGATTTACTTAAACACTCAGATTACCCCAGCTGATCTCATCTACTTTTTAAAGTTCAAATTCTGAGTTACAAAGGGAACTGGAAGGCTAGTAAGGTCAGTCCAACTTCATAACCTTAAACATACGAACCAAATGATATGTAAGTCAGGTCCCAGATGGTGTCAGATGATACCATTCATACATAAGGTTTTAAGCACAGAGCACATGACATTAGAACATCTAAAAGAGGATCCAAACAGAATTTCACTTTAAAAATTATGTCTACTGAGTACAGACTTTATTAAAACACTAGAAAAGTACCCCATTGTAAAATAAATCAGTGTTTTAGCTCTTTGAATTGTAAATGGTTTGGGTTTTTGAGTAGGACTTTCCCAAAACATGAAATATTTAGTTTGACTTCAGTTGATCTTCAAGTCACTTAAATTCAGAAATTTGGAAGATAAATATATACTTAACTCCCGGTCTCATCAAAAGCTTTTAAGGTGAGTAAACACATTTTGAAGTCTGAGCCTTGGTGTCTCTGATTCTCAAGTCCCCATCTATAAAATTGTGACAAATTTCTTTGCTATTCCCCATTGTATAAAGGCAAGTTATTCAGATAAGATGATCACAAAGACTAAGCAACTGCATTGGTATGATTTTTGTGTTTTCTTTTATAGATTTCAATATTCTTAAAATGTTCTTCCTCTAGCAGTACTTTTTCATGCAATGTAAGATATATATTTGTACACCTTTGTTTCTGAAAGTATTGCTCTTAACTCTGGCACAAGTGCAGCAGAAACAACAGTAATCAATTTGATTTGGCCTTATGAAACAAGTGTCATTTTGATAAATGATCCTAATTAAGTTGATATTTCAGGTAGAAAGTGTATTGAGTTAATGTGTTGGCATCTCCCTAGTTATAGCCAGACAAGTACAGATGTTGCAATAAAGCAGCAGCAGTACATTATTAACTTTGCAAGTCATTCAGTCTGCATTCACAAAGTTTGATCAAAGCCACACAACTCAGCAATTGAAAGAAAATGCTGATTTTAAGTTTTAATTATTCAGCAACATACACAAGTAGTAGTCCCAGGAAGTTTCAAAGCTATAGGTCATTCCTTGATGATCCCTCTCCAGCATGGAAATGATTAATTAGCATAGCGGCACCACAGTTGTTTAGAAAACCTTGCTCAAACACCAAAAGACAAAACCTGTGTTTCTTCTCTTTTACATAAATTTAATTACCGAGTGTCCTGTTAAGGCTAAAAGACATCATACATTTACATAAACCTAATTACCAAATGTCCTGTTAAGGCTAAAAGACATCATACATTTACATAAATCTAATTACAAGATGTCTTGTTAAAGCTAAGAGACATCATATGTTTATGCATTACTTTCTTATGCTGTGCAAGTCTTTGATCTGTGCCTCAAGGTTGGCAAATACAAGTTTAGTTTCCATTTAGCAATTGTAACAGATAAAATAAACACTAATCATCTGCTCTGAAGTCAAAGCAGTTTTACATTTTCCCCGTTTTTCTACCGAGTCCTCTGCAGCTCTCAATCCATTTATTGTGCTTACCAATTTGTACAGACTTGCAGCTACAGTTCCTAGTAAAACCCAACTCTCTTGCAGAATGGGAGCAGCTTTGTCACCCAGCTGGGACCAGCAGGTGTGATGTAGCCAGGCAGGAAACACCGCGCACCGGTGAGATGCCACACAACTCTGTCACCCTGAGTTTGTGGCACTCCAGCACCAGCTGGAGCTGACTCCTGGGATACCAGCTTCCTCCTCAGACACTCCTGGGATACCAGCTTCCTCCTCAGACACTCCTGGGATAGCAGCTTCTTCCTCAGACACCACAGGGCTGCACATCTCCTTCTGGAATCCACAGGGAGCTGCCAGCCCGCTGTGCAGCCAGCAGTGGATGAACTCGAAGGTTTCTTCCCACTCTCAAACATATCTTCTTGGAAACACTTCCAGAGACTGAAAAGGACAAAGTGCTTCCTACCTGTGGCAGGTTTCAAGGGAGTTTGAAGAACCATGCCACAACTCCACAGCTACTCAAACCCTTGACCTTTGGAAATCGTCTTCCCCTCTTTTATCAACTCTGGCCTGCTAAAAACAAGCATGTAAGGCTGAAAATACCTTCTGCAGTTTCTTATATCCAATTACCCATCTCCTCAGGGGTTTCCTCTAGCAAGACAGCTGAAAGAAGTGGTTTCTCATATTTTTTTCAGATCCACAAAAAGGTTTCCTCTGGAGAAAGAGATCCTGTTCTTAAAATCTACCTGTCAAAAATCAGGATAGTCTCCACAGGTGTTTACCCCAAAGAAATAACCTTGACATTAGAACAGTCTACTTTCATGTTGTGGACCACGAGGCAGGGGGGATCAGTCACCATGGCTGTAACATTCAGGCTGACACATCAACTAAGATGGCCTGGAAATGAATGTACCATGGGCACGACAACAGATGAAAATTACTTCAGGCAGCCATGCCTCTGTCAAACTCATATACCTCAATGCAAACACAAAAAAAAAAAACAAACCTGAACGCCTTACTTCTGAAACACTTACTTACTTACTTCTGAAAACTGAACATACTTCTATATGGTAATGAAAATAGGGCAAAAAGGTGAAAAAATAACAAACTCAGTACAAATTCAGTAAATTCAGTTGGCTACAACAGTAGAATACTCTTCTCTGGTCACAACAAAATGGAATATTTAGGCATCATTACAGAAAACAGGGAAAATTATACACCTGTTTCCTTGACAAACCCATATCATTAGTAGCATTACCAGTCTTAAATAAATAAAAATTATTTCTATCCACAAAAAACCCAAGAAAATACCAAGAAAATATCACTGTTAAGCATTATTTTTTTTAAAGGCAAGTTTTAATTACCTTCAAATTTTGACAAAAAGTTTTCTAACACCATCTTAAGATCTTGCTGGAGTGATGAGGAATACTAGGAGTTAATAATTTATCTTACCTCACAAGAATTGTTCCAATGTGGACAGATCATGTGAGGCAGCCAAATAAGCCTTAATATTTTAAGATCACTAGGCACTAGTACTGGAGCCAAAGAGGTGAACTCCCACAAGAACAGAAGCAGTCCTAGCAAATGACAAAGTGCTCTATGGACTCATATCCACTCTTCACACATCTGTTCATGCTCACTCTTCTATGAGATAAGGAACTACAAAGAAAAACAATGGATGAAGCTTTGTTAACAGCCTCAAAGCCTTGCAGGTGGTGCCCCATAAAGTTACCTGCAATGTTGGTATAAAAATGATAGATAAAAATATTTCCAGGAGTCAAGAGTCTCATTTACAGAGGTGATACTACCTGTCAACATCTCTGCAAGAAAAAAAAAGTACTTTGAGACAGCTGATGCTTCCTAGGTATCAAAGATATTTCTTGGAGCTCTTCTTAGAGGGACAGATCATGGTTGTAGGGTTGCTTCCTGCAGAAAGAAACAACGAGGTTCTGCCAGTGGTAAGACTCCACTGCTGATGCAAAGAATTAAAGGATTATCATCATGAACCACAGCACTCAGCTGGTCAGCAAACTAGCCTGAGTGTACAAACACACTTGAGGGGATCACGCCATGCAGGAGCTCATCTGGACACTGCACCAACTCGACCAACCACGCTTACAAGAAGAGACCTCTAACTGTTCTCAGGATAAACACCTTCACTTCTTCCCCCACCAGCATCAGGTTCCACCTGACACACGCCTTTACTCGGCTCTGATACAGGGACAGTGCCAGTCTGCAGTGCTGGAGTGGTGGTCTGGCAGGAGGGAAGCAAGGGTGCTTAATTTCTGCCCAGTGCCAAGGATATTGCACTGGCATAGTTGTCATGAGTTCTGCAGACACTATTTGGCTAAAACTTCAGATGAAGAGTATTTTCCCCCAACCTGACTCACTAAGTCAGAGTTAGAACCTCTCTTGTGAACTATACAAAAATACAGGTGCTGACATCTCTCTCCGAACTTCCCTGTCTTCACTGAGAAAGCCCAAGACAGACACAGAGCCCAATAAAGAAAATGCATGCAGCCTTCTGTGGCTATCTGTAAAGGAGTTAAAACAGTGTCTTAAACATCAACAGCATTGAGGGGGTCTGATATGATACGTTGCTTTGGTCACAATCTGACCAACACATTTTCAAAGAGTGAAAGGGAACACATCTTCCACTCAAGGGAAAAAAAAAAAAAGAAAAAAAAAAAAAGAAGAAGAAGGATACTAGGGATACTTCCTAACACTATTCTAGTTGTACAACTACTTTAGACTACCAGTGGGGTCATGCACTACCATGCATGTGTCCTCAGGTGGTACTACAAGTACTGCAAGAGGGTACCCCTGAATCTCAGCTGGGCCCAGAATCAGCTGTTTAGATTTCAGGTTGGCATATATCCATTTCTAATAAAGTGCAAATCATAAGGGAAATACTTACTAAACAACTGACTTTTTCACTACAAAAATTAAAATTACCAAGGCCATAAAGATCTAGAAGAAAACAGTTTCTGTATCACAATCTTACCTTCAGCATGAGGATAAATCTTTTTAATTTTAATTTTATATATTCCTTTATACACACTGCACATATAAAAGGGACAGAGTTCAATACCAATAACATCCAGTGCTTAAATAATCCACTATTTAGTGTAGTAATTTTGCTATTCTGTTTAATCACTTTGCAATGAAAGAAGCATCTGTGCACTAAGCACCACTTAGAAAATTTCTAAAAATAGCATAATACTCCCTCTAGACTAAACTTTCTTTTGAATTTTTTTTCCCCACCACAGATAGCTAAATCTTCCTGCATTGCTGACTTGGAAGCAAGAATATGTAAAAGTTGCAATTCATTTCACTGCACCATCTTGTGGTTAATAGTAGAAGCCACAACAAGAATGATCCACAGCAGTACTGTCAGGTGTTGACAAGACATCTGCACTGCCCCACGCTTTTAGGATTTAAACTGACTCCTTCAAAGTGTGCCATGGAAAGCTATCTATCTCATTCCAGCAGCCAGGTTACAACAGAGAGCAGAAAATGATGAAATTTGTTATATTTTGGGTGTTTATTTAGCTATGCAGCAAGTCTTAAATATCCAGTCATACAGTCTTGTTATCTCACTTTCTTACATCTGGATTTTACCCTTCCCTTTACACAGCTGTACATCACAAATGCAACAAAACCCTGACAAAAAAAGTTCAGGCAAACAAGATGACAATCTCACGGCACATAGCATCAGACCATGGTGTACCACCTTACACCTTTGCCTGTCAAGTCTGAGATGGCAAAGCAGAGGTGCCAGTTGAAAAAACTTAATGCACAACAGCTCCTTTTATATTCACTTCATTGAGAAAACTGGAAGGCATTTGCAAATAGCCACAGGCACTGACTACAGTGGTTATACCCCCTTCTAAAAATTCTTGTGCTTGTAGAGGAGGCAAGGACAATTTTCATACAGGTGCATGAACATGAACATACATGAGCATGAACACATTTTCAAAATCATTCCAGCATTTTTTATTGTTTTCTAGTATTCTCAGGCCAAACTGAAAATCAAGGCAGACAGAAGTCTTACAGTCACACTTATAAATGACTTAATGTTGCTCTCGAAAGTAAAGAGAATGTAAAGTACATGGAGCTGTTAAAGGGAATTCAGCTATTTTACTATATGGGGCAGAGAAGGAACAAAAACCAGTGGACACTTCACTAGATCAGTTGATACAGTCTTACAAAAATGAGGTTTTGATGACTACTAATGAATGTTCAAACAGTTAATATTTGGCAGGCATTAAGGCTTTGCAACTAAATGACAAAAAGCTACACTTTAAAAACTTTACAAAATATCAATAAAGTATTAACTACCAAGAGCAGAGAGCTATTAGCTCATTCCTAGCAGTGAATTTAAAACATTCTCATCTCCTTGAAAACCATTAGCCATAAAAATATTTATGCCCAAGCTGTTATAAAGGCCACTTTACTAAAACTAGACAGTTTTTTTATTCAACAGTAGCAAATGAAGTAGATACTGGTATAAATGTGGAAAAGTACTGACAAAGTCACAAAAGGGAAAAGGAGGAAGTACCCTCACTACTGATGATATGAAAAGAAGACCCCTTAACAGACCAGGTTTAAATAGCATAGTTGTTCTTTGAAAAGCTACTAACACAGTAAATCTGTGTGAATAACTTTAAGTATATTAATACTGATTAGCAACACTTAAAGCCATCAAAGCTGTAGTGGTTTGATGCTGGCCAGATGCCAAGCACCCACCTAAGCCATTTTCTCAGCTGGACCCTATACAGCCAGACAGGGGAGACAAATACAGAGAAGGGTTCATAAGCTGAGACAAGGATGGGGACAGATCATTCACCAATTATTCTCATTGGCAAAACAGATATGAATTTGGGATGCTAATTGAATTTATTGCAAACAAAATTAGAACAGGATAATGAGAAGTATAATAAAGCTTAAAAACCACCTTTTCCTCATCCCTCTGTCCTTCCCACACTCTACTTCCTCACCCCAGTGGCTCAGGGAGACAAGGTAGGGGGTCATGGTCAGTTCATCATGCACTGTTTCACTGCTCCAGCGTGGTCTCCTCTCTCCACTGCGCTGCAGCTCCCTGCCAGGATCGTGCTCCTCTATGGGTCTCTCACTGGTTCACAGTCTCCTCTCAGGCATACACCTGCTCCAGTGTGTGCTCCTCCATGGGATGCAGGTGGATCTCTGTGTCCTTATGGACCTCCATGGGCTGCACGGCTGCTTCACCATGGTCTGCAGAGGAATCCCAGCTCCAGTGCCTGGAACATCTCCTCTGCCTCCTTCCACACTTACCTTGGTGTCTGCAGAGCTCTTCTGCTCACATGTTCTCACCCCACTCTTCTCCGGCTGCAACTACAATTACACAATAAAACTTTTTTTTTCCTTCTTCTTCTTCTTAAATGTTATCACAGAGGCATTACTACCACTTCTTACCTGCCCAGCCTTGGCCAGCAGCACATCTGTCCTGGAGCTGCCTGGCATTGGTTCTGCTGAACATGGAAGAAGTTTCTGGCACCTTCTCACAGAAGCCACCCCTGTAGCAGCCCCACTATGAAAACCTCACCATGCAAATCCAATAGAGTAGCAATTAAAGCAGAATAATGAGCTCTCTTTTAGGCACCAAGTGCAAGTGAAAGAAAAAATGAACCATGCTTAAACTAGGCAGATTTTTTTCTCCTCAAACACACCGGCCAATTAACAAATATTATTTCAACACAGCATTGTTGGGCCACAAAAAACTCCCGAACCTCTCCATTAATCTATGGACATCCCAATCAACTTTTATTCCACACGCTCACTGCCTGCAAGTACTTTACCTACAATATTCAAAGCACTGAACTGAAACCTTCCATTATTCTATTGTGCTCATGCTCTGCACAAGATGAAGATCATGGAGCTTGTTCAGAAATAGTCATACTCTCCTTTAGCTGCAATAGCAGCAGCACAAGGTACTGCCCAGACCCATATCAAAGGCATTTAGCACCTTCCTGCATATATATCTTGACAGCTGTTAAGCAAAAACTTAACATCACTACTCCATGATAAGCTAATTTGCTTCATAAAACAAACTTAGGTTTTTCTTAGGTATTTCTTCCTAGAGTTTACATCAGAATCCTTGATGTTGTATTAAAATGCTTGTAGTGTCTAAGTGGAAAAAGTCAAGGGAAATAAATTTGTACCTAAAATTTATTTAGAACATTAATTTTAACTAACAAATCTAAAATTACATTTAAATATATTAAAACCTATGTTAGAGACTAACCCAACGAAAATCTGTTCAGCAAAGCCAAAAGCTTGCAGCTTAAAGTGCAGCACATCCTCTAATAAAATTATGAAGTTGTGCCAATGTCTGACACATGGAACTACAAATTTCCAAAGTGGTAACCCAGTTTTGCCAGCACCATCCTCTCCTGCAGCATAAGAGGCAGATTTTTTCATTTTATTTTGTTCAGCTGGTTCCACTCATGACACAGATCCTTTGTTGTTTAAGAATCTGACTGGGAGCTGAAGAGGCAGGAAAACCTTATGCACTTTCACACGAAGGATGAGCATTTTGAGCTGGACATGACAACACCTACACATAGACCCACATATGCAGCAGCATGAAAGTGTGTGTCCAATGAGAAAAAATGGGATGACCACAGTGTAGTTTCAAAGAGCCTTTTGAAAGATGAGGTAAAGCCAATTTCACCAACAAATGGAGGAAAAAACTGCAGACATCCTAGTGCACTATTAGCAGGCAGTGTTACAGACACCATACAACAAAATAGATTTTTAAAAGTGAAAGGTATACTAAGCATGAATACAGGAAAACAGAAATCTAACTTTCATTTCAAAAATATATGCAGTTTAATATGAGGCAAAAAAAGAGAAGACAGATTTATGTGGGAGGAATGATACATGACATACCCTAATAAGATGGATAGAAATGCACTTCTCCATTTGTTATCTTTTTCTACAAGGGTAAACAAATGAGGGCTTGGTTTCATTCACTAATAAAAAGCATATGTACAATTTTATATCTTAACATATTTCTATTTAAGTTCATACTACCATTTAGCTCTGATAAGCACTGCATATATTTCACATCCAAGTGAACAGTACAATTAATAAGACAAAGTAATTTTACAGAAGCTTCTCAATTTAATAAATTCCTATTAGATTGTAATATGGATGTAAAGACAAGATCTGTTTCTTTCACTGCTATCTGAGAAATACAATTAAAGTCTAATTTGTTGAAAAGCACTTTCAGGCAGAGATACAGGATCTGATGGGCATGCATTAAATAAAATATACTTTCAGAATAGTAGAATAACTCCAAATGTTAGGTAACATACAAAGAACCTTCTAGGAAAATCAAGCCATGTGCAGGTATTTTCCAACATCATAAAAAAATCTAAAAGTCATTTTACATGAATCAGTTAAAAGCCTTTTGATCAACTAAGTGGCAATATTACATCCCTGTCTCATTTTGGCATCTGGTTGCCAATTATTTTTAAACAATACCTGACAAATACTTTGCCTTAATCTTCCAGGACCTGGATCAGGATGAAAAACATTTCCAAACTCCTCAGAAGAAGTAAGAGGGGAAAAAGTGGTACCCGATATCTAGAATATGCCATTATGGCCCATATGTGGATGGATTTATTATTTTTACTCTTTTTTTGAAACAAGTACTGTATTCTATTTTGGTACTCCAAGTCCTACTTAAGCAAAATCCCTAAACAAAACCTAAGAAATTAATGTTCATAACTGCTGAACAAAAAGTCCAGAGTTACTATGATAAAAGAAGTCTGTGCTTTCTTATTCCCACATTTAGATACACAAACTTGCTCCTGCCACTTTCCATCCTCTCTACCACCCCCTACAGTGATCAGCAAATCTGGAAAGGAATGAGGCATCCATGTAGGAGAGGAGAGAGAGTCTAGATTCCAAGAAGTAACTATACTGAATTAAAACTCAAACTACTTCAGAATTGTCATGCTTTATGACATAAAACTTTCATTACTAAAGAGTCCAAAGTGGATCTCCTTTTTGCTATGAATTTCATGCTTCCTCTTTCCTGAGTTTTGATTGCTTATGCTACATACAGGGCATACAATGAAAGACAATAATAAAAACATGGTAGTGTATGTTGGAGAATCACTGTCCAGAAATTAATTATAAATATAGAAGTATATGCACACTATATCAGCATTCTTATTAATCTTAAGTATCTCCAGAAAACAACTATCAAGACAAATGACATTCAAATGGGCAAGACAATCCTATTCCTTAATTATTTCTGACAGTACTGAAGGCTTCTTGGAGTGAAAATGTAAGCTTTTTATAGCCTGTTGAAGATTATAAATTCACAGTTATCAAATAAGGAAAGCATCTGCAGTTGCCGTTACAAATGGCTCAATGAAACTGAAATTGGAATTGTTGTTTTAAAAACACTTGATCTAGGCAAACAAAAATAAGGGATTGGAAAAAACCGGGAAGTATATATATCATTATGTAATTCATCAGTTTGGCCTCCTTTATAATACTACATACTGCAAAGCTCCAGACTCTTGGCACCAGAGCAAACTTAAATGATACACAGAAGACCTAATATAGAGAGACTTAAAGGAAACAGAATGGTTTCCATAAAAGATAAATAATAGATTGCTGTTTGCTTTTATGTTATTAAAAAATTTTAAGTCTCTGTGGCATGTCTGTGGATAGATACCCATCTATCCTCCATGCTGAAGAGGGCAGTCAGTAAAATAAGCCAATAAAAAGTTAACAAAGTAAGTGGCAATCATTAAGAAACTTTACATTCTGTGTAAGTCTTTAGCAATGATTGCCAGAGTTCGTCTACACCAAAACTCAGAAGGGACTCATATTCATGGACTTGTAACAATTAATGAAATAGAGATGCCCAATCGCTTCTGGCAAGAGTTGAGGAAAAGGGAGAGAGCATAATATTATTGCACACTGACCCTACAGAATCCTCTGGGGTTTGTTTTGCTTCATTTTCCTGGCTTTGCTGCTTGGCTGTTTGGTCATGAAGACATCTAGACAGACCAGAGAATTTCACCCAGCATGGCAAATCTTATTTTTCTGTAAGCTTTTCTCCACGTTAGTGTGCATCTTGCCAACAATGACAATTTGCAAACATCAATAAACCAAGCTGCCTATGAGATACTAAAAAGCTTCAAATTAGAAAAAACACCATTAAACCCGTAAGTATCCAGCAAGTCTGCTTTGTACATCACCAAATCAGAAAATAATTTTGCTTGACCAGGACTCTGGAGGTCTCCTATATCCAAACACCTGCCCAAAGCCACTCTGATCAGATGGCACCCGGCAGTGTCCACTCATGAACATCTCCAAGCACAGATACTCCAACACTGAACGAGACATCCCAGCCAACTATTTTGACCATCCATGTGATTAAAAAAAAAACCCCAAACCCTAAGATTCCTACTCCCCAGACACACAATTTCCTATGCTTCCCTAGCTGCCAAGCTCTTCCAGAGGTTGCCAAGGCCTCATGCTAGTTGCCCATAGGGAGGCACCCCAGGCCCCCAGTGGACAAGGTGACCCCACCAGCAGGCAGCATCACAGCTGTGGCTGTCCTGGAAGCACACTGTTGCCCTAGAGGCCTCTCAACTCCTGCTTCCCCATCTTGTCAAACTGAGCCCCTTTCCCTTCCTGCCAGCCTATGGGCCCACCCAAAAGATTGGCCACTTACTTGACTTGCCCCCATTCGGGCACCTGTATCCCCCTCCCAAGGCCAACCCAGCACCTCACCCCCACTGTCTGGCACACCCAACTGCTTCATTCACATCCTGGGAACATTTTCTTTTTATCTGAGGTAGCAATCTTGAAATATAAAGAATGTACACAGTAACAACAGCAACATCTGTGTAATACAGCTGAGAGGCATCTCCCGTCTTCGGAGCTCTGCTGGCAGAAATGAAACCCACAGAAAACCTCAAGCTGTCCAGAAAAGCTAATGGAGAAGACAAAATGTATTCACTAACAATGGCTGAGACAGGAATATTGGAATTAACATGTCAGGAATATGAGATGTTCTCCAACACTGTATGAAGAGCCAACAAAAATAAAAAGCACCTTTTGCTTATCAGAGATAAATTACTTACAAGCATATATTTCATCAGACCACTTTAATAGCCAGGAGAGTCCAAAAGTCCACAGGATCATTCCTTTTCTGATGGCTATGACAACAAGACTGGAATTTTTTTGGTATCTCAATCAGGCATCTCCTTTAGACAGCATGGCTTTCTATTTCAAATATCAACTATCAGCCCTCAGTCTGGTACACTTTTCAAATCCCATGACTGGGTGGTGGGATTGATGCTTGGGTGGGTGGGAGATACATGGAAACAGAAGGAGCAGGGAAGTAGCTGAACTAAAACAGGAAACAAGAGTGAGGTAGGAACATGACACAGAACAACAGGGGAAAAAACCCAGTAAGAACAGAAAAATAGGAACCCAGAAAACCAGGGAAGACATTCTGCAAATCACAAACATGAAGAAAAAAGAGGAGATGAGGAAAAAAGTAGGGAAAAAAATCCCACAAGACAACAAAGAAGAAACAGCAGAAAATCTTTGGGTATAAAGTAAATTAGACTTTTTTCTGGTTCCAAAGTTGATTTATACTGCCACCTATTAAACTTAATGCTCCAAAGCCAACATAGCCTTTTTATTCTCTGGGTTAAAAGAGTGTAAGCTTTTTTTTTTTAATTGGTATTTTGAGTCTGTTTCTTCCTGGTAAAGGAAAAGATTAGTCAAAAATTTTCAAGGATGGATGATTTTGTCTCCTTATGACTGTATGCCTGATGTTTCCATATGCATGCTTCTACCGTGCTGGAAAACATCACCTGTGAAAACTGGTGAATCTTAACTGCAGATTGTGACAGCAAATGGTAAACCATGACAGGGGCAAAATTTCACATCAAATATGATCTGAGCATGATCTAAAGCTGCAACTGTGCATGATATTTCTACAGCTGCTAAGCTCAACTGATTGATTGTAACCCACAGCACTAATCAAGCTGGCAGAAGAATAAACAGTCTCAGCCCTCCTAGCTCCAGTTGTTATCCTCAAGCTGTCTTCCTTCTCTTATATGCAGCTGCACAAACGTAAATATAGCTAATTTTAATTGAGACAGATTTCCAAAACAATTCATTTTACAGCCACATGAACTCTGGGGTTGAGGAAGGCTGGGCAAGGAGAAAAGTACTGGCACAGTAACTGAGACAAGAGAGATTGACTTTTTTTGAGAAAGTGCCAGTTTATCCTGGCTGGAAGTCTTTCATACCCATTTTTAAGCATCTCACAAGACTACCACCCATGTGAATGCCTACAAGATCTCCTTGAAGACAGTAAAGACAGAATGTGCTTAACCACAGCACAATTACTTTATTTAGATTTTAAAATAGGTACATCTTGTACCATATACCGTCCTGGGGTACAATGCAAAAATGTGTATTCTATCACCATCTGTTAAAATGTGGGAGGGGTGGTGATCCTTATCTCTGTGGTAGATATCCTCTGCTGATGTGCCATCTGATAAATCAGGGGGATGATCATCGTTATCTATTCACAACCCATCCCTCCTCCAGAAGATATATTCCGTTAATGGGCCATTCAGTCCTATTGTGTGACTGATAAGATTACATCACCCCATTGGGAGATGCCCCAACCAGGGGCAGGAGCCAAGCCTTTCCTACCTAGATAAAAAACGGGGGTTTGGGACCCGAGGGCAGACCTTTCCACTGGATCCCAGAGGAAAGTCGGACCTTTTCCACATCATCGCTGGATCTTCGGAGGAAAACTGCACCTTCTACAGGAGCACTGCTTCAACAGAACCATATCTGTCATCCAGGAGGACTGCAGCCACCATTTATACGGACTGCTACCAACACCCTGACTGACAGGGTGTCAGGTTGTATTTCTGACTGTGTTGGTGGTTGTTTCTTTTATATTATTGCAGGTATTTTATTTTTTCTCTTTTCTCCTATTAAATTGTATTACTGACTTGGAGTCTCGCACTGGTTTTACTTTCAAACCAACACATATACCTAGTCCCGTAATAACCTCTTTATCAATTTCCTTAATTTTAGACATTTTAGAAACAAAAAAAACCCTTTCTTTTGCAAGACCACATTTCCAGAAACGGCTGTATTGGTCCTGCACCCCAGGCACTATCAAACTCTCTATACTGCCATGAAGTGGGCTGTTCCCCCACAGCTGTATGAGTAAGGGGTTTGGACAAAGCAGAAAAGCAGCAGCTCTTCCTTTCCACATTTACCAGTGTCTTGAATTTATGCTAAGTTATATTTGATCTAGCATACCAATCAATATATGAAGACACTGCGGGACAAAGCCAGAAAAGCTTCTCTTGTGATGGGCATTTTATTACAGAACAGGACACTCAATGAGATCCTCCCAAAAACTCCTTAATAGTATCCTTAACATTTCAAAGATCTGAATTAACACCTTGTAGAACGAATGTATTAATTAGACAACAGTTTGAGAGACATTGACTACTGTAATAAATTGCTGTGGGCATGAAGGGCTTTGATTAATCTTACTCTCCATATGCTTATACATAACATTAATTTATAATATCCTTCAAATAAAAGCCTACCACATTTCAATAATCTTCCAACTAGAAACTTTTAAATGGCACATAAGTTTTTTCAGAAGCTACACACGGCAGATTCAGAGCAGACATTAAACCATTTTATCACAAAGAATAAGCTTTACAGTTCTTCTATACATAAGGAATTCTTATTATATGATTCAAACAACTCTTCGGTATTCTAAAATGTTCTTTTTTTACTACTCTGCCTTAAGAAAGTAATGCTGTAATTCACATGCAAAAAAGACTTCATTAGTCTAGGGGGGGGTTAAACATTTTAATTTTTTATCAATAAGATGGAGAGGAGGTTTGGGTTCATTTGGGGGAGTTCTTTTGTTTTTGTTTTATTATGTTTTAGGAGGAAATTTTTTCCACCTTCTTACCATTTTGTACAATTTTTTGAGATATAATACTAATGTGAGCACAGAAGCACACAGGCCAGTATGTTCACACAAATAAGCATATGTATCACACATGACTAGATATGAAAAATCCCCATGGAATTCATATTGGTACATAAGTGAATGTTATAAAAATCATTCACTGCACACCAAAAAGGTTCAGAGGAAGACATGGGCACCAGAACAACCCAAAGGAACATGTTACTCTCAAGAAATACAATAAAATCTAAACTTGTGACAAAAGATTCCTGACTGGGACCTCTTGTGTTGATGATCTAAAGACAACCCTCCCAGCCTAGACCACAGAATCACTAAATGGTTTGGGTTGGAAGGGATCCTTGAGGATCAGCTAATCCACCCTTCCTGCCACAGGCAGGGACATCTTTCCCTAGATGGGGCTGCTCAGAGCCAAGATCATTCTGTGATACAATAAAACACACATATGATAAGGTCTCAAAAAGCAAACTACAGAATGAAGAAACATAAGAAAATTACATTGTGTAGAACAGACAGAATGAAGAGTACAGTCACATGCTTATGCATGCTTAAACATTCAAAAAATCAAAAAGTCAAAATTTTAAAATAAAAGAGACAGCATAGAGCAATGTGAAGGTTCTTTTGCAGCTTTCTTTCTCCATCATTACAGTGTACACTATAAAGTTTGGCTAACATTTTAACAATAGATTCACAGAATGACCAATTTTGTATCATAATTTCAATGACTTATAAGCTTCCAGGTGTAAAAAAAGGCACTGACCAACCATTAACAACACTGACAACCATAATCTGATTTTTGTACTGGTTGCCAGTCATTTTGATTACTATTACACTGAATCAAAAGCATTCAAAAAAAACCAGTAGCTCCAATTTTGTTTCAGCCATCAGCAGGGTACCTAAGTGACAGAAACACAACAGCTACATAAAACAGATAAAACAGACAGAACATTTGGAATACCTTCTAAGCTTTAATTCCAAAATTTCTTAATTATTAAACTGTTCTCACTTTATTGCCCATTGAGTCAATTCACTTCCCATCGAGATTATTTTTTAAAAAAACTATTCTGTTCAGTAATGTCAATTCCGCCAGAAATGGACTTCAATATTGATACAAAGCTGACTGCTAAAGCAATAATCTCCCATTTTCATTTTAATTTATAACAAAGCAGTTTAAAATGTACTAAAGGCAAAAGACATATCAGAAAATTATTTTGTCAAATTGCTTTCCCATGCACTTTATGTAAAGAAAGTGCCTCTTAAATAGCTTTATGTGTTTAAATTCAATTTAATTTAAATCAAATTTTAAAAATAACTGATGATGATGATAATATAAGAATTGGTAGTCTTATTGGAGACTCAACTTGGGCTACACAGGTGTGTAGAAAACAAGGTAAATGTGGGTTGTGGATAATAATCCCTTCCCTGAAAACTCAGCATTCAATGATTCTGCCAGACAAGCGCTTAAGTACTTCTGGCACCTTTGAATGGCTCTGGATGAATTTTCTTTCCATGACTTTGTCTCAAGAGGCTAGTTTCAAAAGGAGCAATGCCTAAGGTAAACAATTCACTCCTTTTCTTTTTCTCACAATATCAAGTAACTTTTTTTAAGCCACAGAAAGCATACTGAGAACACTGAAAGAGGTATTTCTATTTTTTTTTAAGTTATACTGAAGGCTCCAGGCAAACTCCAGGGAAGTTTACAGCTGGAGAATTTGTTTTCAAGATGCTAGGGTTAGTGCTCTGTCAGATGTACTTGTAGAATACACACAACTTGAAGTGTTGTGATAACAGTGAAAGTATTTTCTGCAATACAAATTTGAAAATATTTTTATCTCTGAATAAGCCTTTCCATAATAATTACATATTCTCATGGGAATAATAAAAAGTTAGAAATACAAGATAACAACAATGTTGTAAGTGATTACTTAACAACATTTCCATCAGACAAGAAATAAACTGTATGCTGTTATTCACACAACTTCTAATCAAAGACAAGAATCTCTTGAAAACTGCCAAAAAGAAAACACTCTTGCTGGGAAATATAAAACTAAGAAATACAACACAACTTTTTAAAATGCAAAAGAGCCGGAAGATGAAGCTTTTCTATTCATTATATATGACAACATATTATTTTTCAAGCACATAAAAGCCCTCAAAAGAGACATACCATGCTAGCTTGGGAAAGGCTGTGGTGAGCATACTGATTTTTGCCATTTTCTTTACTCCTTCAAACAGCATACTCTCAGTACCTCTGCACCACAACAGGCAAGAAGGGGCTAAAACATGAAGAGTGACAAGAGAACTAACTCTTGTACTACAACATGGAGAAAAGGGAGGTAACAGAACAACCTCTTGAAAACATAAATAAAATTTTGAAATAGTAATTGTCCTTTCAATAGGACAAAGACTCATTTCATTCAGCTCTGTCTGACCCAGAGAAAACGGTTCAACCTAGCATTTGGAAGCAAAGAACCACCACAAAATTTAATTTACAATTGCTAAAATGGCTAAATTGTTAAACACATTTAACAGATTCACATGTCTAAGGAATATTTTTCTTACTTTTCTGAACACTATAGCTATGCACTTCTCTTTTGCATATTTCCTAGTTGTGCATGAGGTAAGGTAAAAGGCATTTTGGTTAAACTTGTATGTACAACTTGCTTCAGCTGCCAACAGCACACAAGCATAGGACTTCCAACAATTTTTGGAAGAAAACCTACTTTGAACCAACATTACCCTGAGAAGAACATCCCAACTAGACTAAAATCCATCACCAAGAATGTAATATACACAGAGGTCTCTCAAGATATGCAAAATACATATCAGATATTTACTAGAGTATCCATTTGCAAGGGTTACTCATTTATTCCAATACTGATTATTTTCATTCCTTTAAGTAGTTAGTAGCAGTATTTTTAATAGTATACAATAAAACCTGGCAAGGAGCATATAAGAAGTTAAGTCTAGAACAGGAGATTCACACTTAAGATTTAAAAATGAAACATTGGTAGGAACCTCTTTTAACTCCAGGTTTTAATAATTTGGACCCAAAGAGTTTAAAGACAAGTCTCAAACAACTGAATTCTTTCAGTACTTTATTATGAGAGGATAAATGGTTTATAGAGTATGGTTAAGTGACTCCTATCATACTCCATTATCATCTGCTAACAAGTTTTGTCAAGCTTTTTCCAGTAAGGCTAAAACTTATCGTGTTTACTCTTTGCATAAGGCTTAGGAGATATTCTGAAGAACAACAGTAGATCAACAAAATGAGGAACAGATGTATAAGAAGTAGTGTAAGGGAAAAATTTCTGTGAAATTACCTGGGTGTTACTCCAAGAGAAAGATTAATTTTAAAAACTCTGCTCGTAATTGAAATACTTGAAATCTTTAAGATATTAAATAGGACCTTTCATAGAAGATCACTTGGATCTCAGGAATTTGCCTATGAGAACTCATGCAAACATGATAAAGTTTGAAAAATCAGAGCTGACAGATGTGAACAGTCCCTTAAGGCATCTAGAACTTAGCAGCATCTTTAATTTTCAATTATAGAAAAGATGTATCGAAGCAAAGTACCCTTGATTATACTCGGGCTTGACAGGGCTTTTGTTTTTTTATGGGTTTTTTTTGGTGGCTGTCACATCAGCCCCTCCTGCAGAGCTATCAATCTCAATGCAGCATCACCCACTACCAGAGAAACACAGAGCACTGCTTACAGTGCTGGACTTGGGACCAACACAACCACAAAGTCACGAACTCCAGCTATCAAAGGCTTCTCACCCTGCTGATAGGAGAGGAGAATGCCATCATTTAATTCCTCTTCACATCTTTTCTACTGTAATTGCAGCTCCCAGACTTAGAGAGTATAGCACATTCACATATTGTGCACACAACTTTTTACCAGCCAGAAGTGATCCAACACTTCCAGAGACAAAAATCTGGATAAAGGAAGTTTGCTTAAAATAAAATTAGCGAGAAACTTCATTAACGTTTTTAAGATTTTATTTCTGCCAGTTAGTTTTCTTGCACACACCTAAATCTGAGTGCACCCATACTTAGGGAACATCTTCCATGATTTTCAAAGAATCCTTTCCCTAGTTATTGATTAGGAAAGATCCACCCTAGAGATAAATCAGTTGAACTAGGCCAGAGATCCTCAATGTGGTGCTTTTTATTTCTCTTGCCTTCCTGTTCCTAAGTTCTTTTCCTTATCCACCTTTTCTTCTTTTACATCTGTCTGTGATTTAATTGGAGTAAAAGACTAAATCTTCTCCTGTGGATCTGCAACTAAGGAGGCAATCAGAAACAGCACTTTAAAAAGACAGATGCTGCGATAAGTTTGGCAGATCTCCAAGTGTCTAATAAAACACTTTTCTATGCCAACCTAAGCCAGAAGCTGCAAAGTAAGGGGTCAAACACTAAAACACAGGATCTTTCCCTTTTAATCCTCCAGTTGGATTGTAAGCAGCTCTGCAGAGAAGGACTTGGGGATAGTGGTAGATGAAAAACTGGACAAGAGCCAGCACTGTGCTCTTGCAGCCCAGAAATTGAGCTGTCTCTTGGCTTGCATAAAAAGAAACCTGTCCAACAGGCTGAGGGAAGTGAGTCTCCTCCTTGTGGGACCCCACCTGGATACTGCACCCAGCTTTGGGGCTCTCAGCATAAGGACATGGAGCTGTTGGGTGACTCCAGAGGAGGGCCACGAACGTGATCAGAGGGCTGGAGCACCTCTTCTGTGAGGAAAGGCTGAGGGAACTGGGGCTGCTCAGCCTGGAGAAGAGAAGGCTCCAGGGAGAACTTATTGCAGGCTTTCAAACTTTAACAGCGGCTTATAAGAAAGGTGGAAAAAGGCTTTTTACCAGCAGCAGTGATGCAGTAGCAACAGAACAAGAGGTAATAGTTTTAAACTAAAAGAGAGTAGATTTAGAGTGGATTTGAAGTAATGAGGGTGGTGAGACACGGCAGGTGGCACAAGGGAACAGGCTGCCCAGAGAGGTGGAAGATCCACCCTTTGAAACATTCAAGGTCAGGCTGGATGGGGCTTTGAGCAACTTTATCTAGCAGAAGGTGACCCTGTCCATGGCAGAGGGGTGGATTAGGTGGTCTCTCAAAATTCATTCTAACCCAAAACATTTCATGGTTCTGTTATTCTATATTCTTACATTCTTACACTTGCCAGATCATCTCTAGACCTTAAAAGGGTGTTGAATTTTTTTTGTGAAGTACACAAACATGGTGGCAATGGGAACCACAGAAAAATCCACACAGAAATTAATAGCCTCCAGTAAACAGAGCCCGGGGCTCAAAATGAACAACCAGGCTAAGATAAAATATTGATTAATGACTTAGGAAGTGAATATCATCTATCCTCTTCACTGAATGAGGCAGGACTGGGAGGGGGGTGCCGAGGGGACAGAGAGAAATGTACAAGTAATGTACAAGTGATTGATTATGCAGCCAGAGATTGTATCAGACTGCCTGTGCACAGGGGGACAAAGGGGTTTTTAATTTAAAAACATGCCACCTAAATTATGGTATTTCTTAAGCATGAGGTCAATTTAAAAAATGTTTACAATTAGCACTGCTGTGTTTCTATCATCAAAGCAGATTAACAATGAATTTAGAAACATCTTGAATTATCTCATCTATTCAAGCAGGTAGAAGGCATCAAAATATCGATCATTGTAATATTCCACTTTATTTTTATCAACATTTTGTTATTTCATTTTAAAAAATCCTCAACTATTACACATAAAAAACAGCGTTTTATTAAGAGTTCCTGTTTGAACACATTAGGCTTCAATGAATTTGTATATGCAAACATTCACACTACTGTAACAAGCCAGCATTAAAGGAAAACAAGCATTTTGCCTGAGGAACATTTATGTGCTTATAGGTGTGTACACAACTAAACTCAATGTGCCTGTGTTTCTCCACAAAGACAGAAGTAGTTTCTACTGGTAAGGCACTTAGGGTATAAACAGAAACTGATTTCAAAATGTTGAAACACAGTACTATTTCTTAGGCAGTTTCTTTCCTTCTGGTCATATTTCAACTTTTCTAAAATACAAAGATATTTAAGTTATTAACATTAAAAAAAACCAAAAACAAACTATAGATGCTACAAAGTACATAGAATTCAGAATTCTATGTCTGTAGTTAAATCACATATCTTGGATGTGTAATTTGACTTTGAAACCATGAGGCATCAATAATATACACCTTGTACAAAATAGAAATGAATACAGTCCTAGAAAATCCACCAAGTTGAACTTTTGAGGATGAAATAGAAGAACAATCATTTCTCTGCCTACATATATATTACTATTAATATTTAAGACCACTTCAAAAGTGTAACTGGGCATGCAAAGTCATTTTTATTCAATCCAGTGGTTCTTAGAAGACATTCAGTGTCAAATAAGATACAGTAGTTTAAACGCAGACAACCAATTCTGTTTCAGGCCTCCTAAGGAAATATCCCCCTCTTCTTTAGTCTCCAGATTTTGCTTGGAAATACAGCAGGTCTAGACTAATCTGCATCTTCATCTCACCCACCAGCCAGTTCCAAGTGCCTACTGTACCCTAAGGGAACTAGAACTATCAGCTAGGGAAACAGGGGAATATCTTAAACAAAAAGCCTCTCCACAACGTTTATAGAGCCAATGCCTGTCTTCAGCTCTGAAAATTGAGTCCCTCCTTGAAGTTTGGCACCCACAACTTTTAATCATTTTGAAAGAATTTCGGCTTGAAAAAGTTAGTAATTCCACTATTATCTTCACTTTTTCTTCAAGCTATTTGGTTTCGATTTCATAAAGCCAGGTTTTCTTCCTTGCTTGGTGCTTCCATTATTTAGTTTATTCTCTTCCCTTAAGTGATTGACTCTGTTTTCCCCTGAAGTACATTCTGCTGTCCCCTCTCAATCCCCTAACTGCCTTTATACTTATAAAAAGTTATGCATTACAGACCATTATCAGTAAGCAAGTACACCTGATTCGTTCCACATGCAAAATACATAACACTATTTAAACCTGCGAATTCAAAGCTTAACTGCCACTTACAGTCATTAAAGCACATGTATATTGTAAAGCTGGCTTTCTTAGTAATGCCAAACAATGACAAGAAAGTAATTTTTTAAGAGGCTAAATATTACAGCAATTGTGAAAATCAGCACTGATTTTAGAGGCAATAACTATTCACTCTCACTTGCAATCTTCAATAAAATAATCTTCCTGACCTTTAATGCAAATCTGAAGATGTCTGTTTATTTCCATAAACATTTGTACTGAAAATTATTAGCTCTTGAAATCGTAATGCTATTCTTTGTGGTCAAAAGATGACCATGAACATTAGTTCACCTTGCATTAAAAAAAACCCCCAACAAACTACTGTTCAATATTTTGCTTTTTATAATCCTTAAAATTTCAGAAAAGCTATCTCATCACCTAGTAGCTCAACAGTGATTTATTTCCTATTGTATTCCATGTCCAGCCACAGAGAACAGAAAAAAGTGATCTGACAGCTAGTTTAAAATATAGATCAAACACATTTTATACAATTATCTACAAGAAAAAAATAATTACTGCTATTATGAATCAACCAGACCTTTAAGTAGTAGATGCAAACCTTCCTCTGAAAAATAACTGATTCAAATTAAAAAAAAATTTGTAAAGGGATACAACATTTCATGTGGACTTACAGCTATGTCATTCTAGCAGGACACCATTCCATGTTTTACAATTATCAGATTTTTTTAAAAAATCTAATCCAGAGTCTTATAGTCAATACTGAAAAAAACTATGTGAAGTCTGTAGCCCTCAAACAAAATACCATTATCCTTGCTTTCCAATGCAAATAAAAGATGGACTAAGATCCCTTCCTGTTCACCATGTTTGTCACTTATGGAAATGACTGTATTGGGGGAGGACATAAGATTTTGGTGCTAATATTAAAAAAAAAAGTCATTCTGAATAGATCAAAGCACTCACAATTTCAGATAAGGAAGAATTTTAATACGTTTTTAACAGTGGCATTGAAGCCATAGTCCCTCATATGCCACATCTTTATTTGATAAAGATTATCCTGCTGTTAATATCACCTGAAAGTCAGAGAAATCTGAGCCACTACCCATTTTAGTGAAATGCTGAAAGCAGTTTAACACTGCCAGTTGCCACTTAGAAACTCAACAAAACATCTTAAATGACAGATTTATGTAAATCCGTAATTTCAACAGTGCCCCAAAAACAGTAAATATCAAATTAGCTGGTCATTTTAGATCCTACTTGAAAGGACAAAGTTCTGAAAGAGTTATCAAATAATCTGAAGTCTGTAGTTCTGTGATATCTCTGAAGAAGTTAGCTGATTTTTTTAAGAAGGGAGGGATAAATAGAACTTGTCTTAAAAGAAAGCAAAGTAATTTTGATTAATTGGCAAATTATTTCTGGATCACTTGATGAAGATTTCTACTAGAAAGTGAGCATACCTCATATTGTATTAAGGAAACCTCCCCATTTCTTTATTTGAGAAAAGTTTTCTTTCACTGGTATCACTTATGGAGATCTCAGGGTGGCCTCTGAATCTTCGTATCACAAACTGTAAGTTTAGTTAGTGGGGCTGGTTCCAGATGAAGCATTGGAGTCCAGCAGTCTGAAATACTGAAAGCAGTGGAAATAAGCAATAACCTATATAAGACTGCTCAGTGATGTGACCTCCCTATTTATTACTATTTCTCAATTGTAGTACAGGAATATGGGAAGTACAGATAAGCATTCATTCCATCTTCTGAAACAAGGATGCTGCTGACATCATGACTTTAAATCTTATCCAACTGTGGATATTAGCATTCTCTGCTACTGTAAGAAGTAACTTAAATAAAAACAAACAAACCAATAAAACCACTCTTGGAAGGAAACCATTTTCCCCCTTCCCTTTCATCTAACAGCCAGAAGAGGCAAATGCAGGATATATTATTTGATAGGACTGCCCAACATATGTGACTGAACTGCCTAAGCATGCACCAGGGACACTTATGCAATTGTAAATAAAACTCTGTGTGCGCTAGGGGAACAGTTTGCCTACAGGCTAGGCAATAACAAAAAAACACATTTAGCATTTCCTAAATTAGAACAGATGAACTTGAGAGTTTCATTTACCCATGTCTATAAACATTAAAGAGTCTTAAATTCATATAAATCAGAATTTTTGTTTTTCTCAGCTTGTCAGTATTGAAAAACTATTCTCTGAACAGCAAGCAACTCTGTTAACATAGTTATACTAAAATACCTTGGTAATTGCAGTCCTCTTTCCACCAAGATGATATGCCTAGGTGTGTCTTCAAAAATTAACATCAAATTACCCTATAGCAAGGCTAATCTGCAAGAATAGAATCATTCCCAAACTTAAACAAAATGAAGTCTCAAGTCCCACAATAAAGTGTGCGTGTAGATTTTGCATAAGTAGACTATGATGTAATTAAGTTTACACCTACTAAGCTTATCAGTTAATTGCACACTTTATCAATTCCTCTAGAAATTTAAGAGAAAAGCAGTTGTTGAAGAAGCATTAGACATTCATACCATCAGCTGCAGGTACAAAATTTGCTTCTATTAATGTCAAATAAAAAAGTTTTATAGTGTCATTATGCCATTGTTATTTAAATCCAAAGCAGTCATTAATGATGGTGGTACATACACTGCAGTGGAGAAAAGGAAATCAAGCAAGGGATTCCCGAGTTTCCAGGAATCACAAGGAAGCCCTCTACTATCACTGCAGCTCTTTTCCACATTATCCACTGGAGCTGCTTTTCCACATGCCCCTCTTGCTGTTCTCCCCACAGGCATTTCAGAGGCATGCAGTACCAAACAATATTTGAACAATACTATTAAATCCTGTGTCTAGAGAGGAGGAGTCGAGAAGTACCTCGGCCCTTCCTCCCCACTCCCTTCTCTACACACAGCAGCCAGTCACTGTTAAATAAGAAAATAATAATCTGCTCTAATTTTAAAAGGGCCAAAATCAATCTTGACCTACTTTCACCAGAAAAAAAGGAATGAGGTGTCTTTAGCTTAAAATTTCTTCCTATGCACTTCCAAAATACTAAGGACATTTCTTTGTAACAAGTTTTTCTCCACAATACACTTCTTACCTTTTCTCTTTAAAATATATCCACACATATATACAGGAACAACATAAGGGATGGAAGGGAATATGAGCTCATATAATTGGAATAAAATACCACCTGGATTGCTCTGGTCCAAGTTAAAAAGGAAAAAAAGGTCTTAATAGCTGTAAAGAATGTGAAGTCACTGTCATTGGGGGAATACTAAGAGTAAACAAACACTATTTTCCTGCACAGAGTACAAACCTCTGTGGCAAGCACACAAGAAAAGAGAAGCATGGCAAACCCACACTTAATGTCATGCTAAAAAGATACAAATTCATGTTCATCCATTACAGAATTTGATGTTTTCACATTTCATGAGGTTACAGTTTACAGTATATCATAAAATCCCCTCCAATTCATAAAATGCCATGCAGCAAAGACTAAACCAGCAGTTTTCAGGAATGAGATGGTAAAGAAAGGAGATGTCTTCCCTAAACACTGAGCACTCAGCCATTAAAAATATAGTAAAGAAGCACACATGTGACAGATAGGGACAGATGGCAAGTAGGGAAGCTACAGGGCAGCTAAGACTGACAGTGTTCTTGACAGCTTCAGAAAGCAGAACCACAGACAAGCATCAAAAGGTGACTGAGTAAGGATATTTTCTCACAGACTCTGAGGAAAAATCTCAATATGGAAAACGCAGATTCTCTCAAGCTGGGCAAACCACTGCACGAGAAGAATGAACAGAGTTTGAAAGCAGGACTAAGGAAAAGACAGCACACTTGAATGACGTGAAGAAAGCAGTGATTTGTTTTCCAGCCTTGTAACTGACTCTCCTTTACCCTGAAATTTTCCTGGGTTTATCTGGTCAGGTTTGCTGTATTTGTTTTAATAATGTCTTTAGATTCAGCGATTGTAAAGTTCAGCCCCTATGCTCGATATAAACACAGAGATGTGGATGCACATAGGAAGTCATTCCAACAAAATGCACTGTCTGATTCAGGATCCTGAGTTGTACTTCTGAATTAAAAAAAAAAAAAATCCATCATTTTTTAAAAAGCCTTGTAGTTGAAGATTGAAAATTACATTTTCAAGAGCCAGTGTGGTTTATCTTAAAAATGCCAAATGAAGGTAAAGGATTTCTTTGCTTTATACATATTTAAGAACTCACAGGTAGTATTTCTAAGCATTGCTACCATATGTACCTGTGCTAACAGCTGCACCACTAAATAAAAAGCTGTCAGAATTTGCAGATTCAGAACTTCAGCTGAAAGGGATTTACCATAGCAGATGTATCTAAGCACATCTTTTTATGTGCAAGTACTTCTCATACCAACATCTCATCAAGCCAAAAATGCCTTTTCATTATGGAAAGGATTAAAAGATGCATATACATGCAGCTCACAGAAACTTCACACAAAGTTTACTGTACTCCATGATGATTATTTTGATTCAATGGATTTATAATCCATCTATTGCAGTGCAAGTGTCTGCAAGAGTCTGAGTGCTATATGGGCAATTACAACCAAAAAACTTGAAGGTGATGTGACAAACCAAGTACCTGTAAACGCATGAAAAAATTGGGGCATGCAGAAACTTCTTGTCTCCTTACCTCAAGAGTATGCATTTTATTCAGGAAAGTCACAAGGATGTCACTTCTATAATTTATAAACTGCATCTGTATCAATGATTCTCAAAATGAGCACTGCACTACAAGGAGTCTCTTAATGTACAAATTTTGGATAAGCAACTGCTAAGAGTTCGAGGATCTGAATTATTTCCAAAACCAGGAAAAATACACTAGGCTCACCTATTGTGAGTTTTAAAAGCCGGGAAAAGCAGTTCCAACAGTCTCTGTTACACTTCACTGTCAAACTACAGATATCCTTCTGTTTCCCTTCTCCACTCACGTCCCAGTCTCTCAGAAATACCCACAGACTTATTTACATTTGCTCTGATTCCACCACTGCAATCCACCTAAGGTTACAACACAGTGCATCCATGTCCTTTCTTCTTCCCCCACCTTTTCTTCCTTCACACAAGCCTAAAAAAAGCATGCCTCCTCTATGCCTTCCAAATCTTTTAATTCTCATGTCAAATGCAGAATTCCTGTCTTGAGGTTTCCCACATTTCTAACCATGCCATTATCCTTAACTTTTTCTCCCAACTTTTCCTAACCTAGGTGTGCCTGATCAACTTCAACTGAATGTCACCTTTTTCTGTATCTACCAAGTAATAATAAACAAATAAGCCAACAAACCAATCAACCATTTGTCACCCAGCATTAAATTTTTGAAGACTGAATTTCACTTAGATTTTTTTGACTATCAAGTCTAACATCCTGGTTTCAGTGTATAATACAAACACTTAAAGCCTCATTGCCAGCAATAGAAAAAAAAAAAAAAAAAAAAGCCAAAAAACCCAAGAAAACCTAAACCAAACGAAAAAAAAAATTAAAAAAATAAAAGAAGTTAAAGTGGGAGCAGCAGGACAAACAACACTCAGCTCAGATATGAAACCTTTCTTTATACAGCCAGCCTAAGCTCCACACTAAAAAGCCCCAAATGAGACCACTGGCTTCCTACCATTGCTGCACAAGAAGAGATAAAACTAGTTAGTTTACAGCATTAATTTCTGCACAACTTTCAGTTACATCTTTGCAACACAGTGTCTTAAAGCATGAAAGTGATTGAGAGCACTTCATTGTTGGAGAAGTGCATAGGCCATTAATCAGTTCTGAATAAAATGGAAAAAAAGGCTAAGCCTGTTATAACAGCTTTTCAGTAACAAGACACTGTTGCTGAACTTCTCATTGAGGAGATTCTTCTTCTCACAATGGCATTTCAGATATAGAAGACTAATCTTAAGTGTTGCAAAAATAAGTGTATCATAAGATCTAAGAGTAAGTTTTTAGTTCTTCATTTGGAATCTTTTCTTAAGATTGTGACCAGAAAAGGTCTGAGAGCAGAAAAAAACCACACAAAGATAAATATGGTTACCATTTTTATCTTAAGCATACTACAACCACTCACTTCCCTTGCAGACATGTTTTTGACCCCTTCCTATAGCTCAGAAAAATCATGCCTAAATAATACTGTATTACAAAAGCCATGTGAGCCTCCCACTGTGCTGTACTAGGCAACTATCTGCTAATTCTACTTCCTGTAATCATTTCTCCTAGTTGCCCATTGCAGATGCTAAGCTTATTGTTAATTAGTAGAAGTCTGAAAATGACTTCCAAATTGTTCAAATGTCAGGTTTTAAGCAGAGGGTCACACCCATATTTAGTAGTTTGGTTCCTTAATTCCTGAGCTCTTTTCAATACCATCTAGTTCTGGAAACTGGCACTTTTAAAAACCACCTGTTTTATGTATTTTTATTTTTTTTTATCCCTCCTTTTTCTTTTTAAACTTGTTCCATAATTGCTTCTACCAACACTTCAGTTTGAAGAGGGAACTTTTCATACATTCTCCATAATGAAAGGTTCCAGTTCAGAACTTCTTCAAGCTCAAAAATTAACTTGGATATAAGAGGTAAGAAAATAGCTTCTTTTTTGATAGAGCTTTATTTCTAGAGGATAGAAGGAGAGATCATCTATTTGCCCTGTGCATTCTCCAGTGGGCTTCTTGTTCACAGTGTGTTTCAAAAAGATTAATTTTATACCTCCTGCAAATTGTTCCTCAAACACCTTCCTTAGCTGAATGTATGCATTCTTACCTTAATGCTGCCAGGAATTTATGAAGCTTTGTATTTCGCTCTTGCAGACAAAACTTAACTTTTAAAAAATGGTAAAAACTGCTTTGTGTAACCACCTTTTATCCTGCTGTTTAACTATGCCATGCCAGTTTCTTTTTGGACTTACTGTCTTTGATAGGTGCATGCATTTCCTCCAACCCTCCCACATGGCATCTTCAAGTAGTTTCCATGCCACTTAGAAGGATTTTGGTTTTATAAATTGTCTTTAATACAATTTTTAATTTTAAGTCATTCTCTCTAAAAACAAAATCCCCAAAGTAGGGGAATTTCAGAGATGAAGGTAAATAATCCTGCAAGAAATGTAAATACGTTTTACAGAATGACAGTAACACTTTGAACCAGATGCTGTGCACAATGGTCAGAAGCACATACAAAACTGCTTCTCCCTCTTCTGGTTTGCAGACTAACTGCTCCATGAAACACTCACTAACTGTGTCCAGCAATTTAGTCTCCACATCAATCATTGCCTCAGCCACTGCCATGCAGGCACCAGGCTGACCAGGGAGCAACACAACCAGGAGGTTTGAAGAGAATGAAAGGGCTCCAAGGAGAAAGAAGGGGAAGAGAACAACCACATAATAAAGTCGGCTTGTGTGCATTTACACAGCACATTGCTCATAGGGCTCCAGGATCTGGAATAACATGTTAATGATTTTTCATGAGCTGCTGTTTCTCTTAATTTCTAACCCACGATTATAGAGAAAAGAAGTAAGAATTCAGATATTAGATATGAATTCAAGAAGTAGAAGGCAAACAAATCTCAAATCTCTATTAAAAGATAATGAGAAAGCATATGTTAACTGCTTAAAATTAGCTCTCAAAAATTTGAAACTAAAATTTGAGTACTGAGATTGAACGAGCCACTGCAGAGCCAATAAACCTGCTGAAAATTGGCTTGATAGAACTGTGTGCATTCCAGTGTCTTTTTACAAACGTGTTCTATTTGGATTCTCTGGCATATTGCTTCACTCATGAAATCCCTTTTTTTTCTGCTTAAGTCAGTGGTATCTCCCTCTTTACTTACACGTAAGTTCTCCTCTTTACTTCATACATTTCCAGTCCCATCAAACCATCACCTTTTCTCCCAAGGTTACAGAAGCATTAACACCTCCCTCCTCTGCCCTTGTGCAGGGGGACAAAGCCAAGGCTCATCTGCCTTCCTCCACCTGCTGGGAAGGACTCCCCTGCTCCTGCCTCAGGATGAAACTGGTGTCTTGCACTGCAGGGCTGGGTTTCAGTACTGCCATTGGACAGTTAATGGTAAAACAATATTTTTCTGCCAATACAAGCCTTAAATATCTTCTTCTCCAAGTCTTCTTCTCCAAGTAATTTCAAAAGTAACGACTGAGGCTATTGAGACAATTTGGAATTGTTTAATGCTTTATCCTAGGACAAACTGAACACAAATCAAAAGGAAGCAATTATAAAAGCCCTCTGAGCAGCAGCTTAAGAGAAAAGATAGAAACACAGAGTTACACAAAAATGCATCTTTTCAATCCCCTGGCTTTTCAGGTAGGGGGAAAAGACAGTTATTTTTCCTTATCTCTCTCTATGTACTGCTAGGAACAGAGAGAACAATAAAAGAATTTAGGATAGATTAAACTGGTCGGTTCTGGTAGCTCTTGCAAAGTCAAACAGCTAAAAGCCCCTTTGAACATTGACAGGGTAGACAAGCTCAAGAGCCAATTCAAGCCTGCAGCTTGCTGAACGGGCTGAGCAGAGAGAAGCACTACTCCAACCAGCTCATTCTGCATGCAAAGCAAGCAGGTAGAATGCAAAGGGGATGAGAGTCACACAAGAAAAACATATAAAACAAAGGCAAAAGAGCTGGGAAGATAGAAAGGACAGCAATGTGGGAAAGAGGGCAACATCAGGCTGCCATGAAGGTAAATCAGAAGTGTAGAATGTGACCTGAATAATACAAGAAGTAGTAGGTATCTTTACATAGAAAAAAAGATAAAAATAAAAAAAGTGATTGTGAAAAGAAAACTTTCATATTCTCCATGTCCTTTTAAACTCTTCTGCTACCCATATATACAGCACAAAGTGAAAATTCTTCAGGCATCTAGCATAAATTTACCTCCTGAAAGAATACACAACTTGCAATTTGGCTTAAAATATCAATGTAGCTCCAACGACCTTTTTGCTATGAAGACTTCCCAATTCGCCTTTTTTTTTGTATTTTATTTGGGTTAATGCTTAATATTTTCATTGAAACTACCTGATAATGTTCTTGAATACAAGTAGCAGAACACGAAACAAGAATGATAAACTTCTAGCATCCCTACTGCTCTCCTAATCAAAGCCACAGTTTTGTGTGGCCACACTTAAGCTTCCCAGTCAACCTGTAAGTCAGATGCAGTCCATCAGTTTTCCTATTACTTTACTGCAAGGCCCAGCAGCCATTTAGATGGCTGGTACTGACCCATATCACAGTGGGATTCTTGATTCCATTGTCAGCTATCTGGCAATTTAATCAAAATGAAAAGAGGTATAGCCTGACACAAAATAAACAAGTCAGAGGCAGTGCTGCAAAACTCAACATACACTTACATGGTCCTGGAGAGAAAAACAAAGACTTTGCTGAAGAAGAATACACGTTAGAGAGGGACTGAGCTGTTAAGGAAAAGTAATTTCAGTTAGTTCTTTCATTTAGGCAGATAAATTCTCTATTTGGAGGAAAGAATTTCAATGGGTATTTTCAGGCTTTAAAAGCCTGGCAAAAAGGCATGACTGCTTTAACACAGTTGAGCTCAAGCTTGTGACACAAGTCTGTCTTGAAAACAAGGACTTTAAACCTTTACTTCAAAGAAGTAAAATGTTAAGCAGTAAAAGATAAACCTGAACACACGAACTAATTATTTGAGATAGTATCTTCTGAATTTTTTCTGCTTGGCACTTTAAAGCTTTTATAATCCACTTTAAATAAATGTAAAGTTCTTTGCCTGTATATTTACTGGGTTTTTTTCTGGATTCTGTATTTGCCTACAGCAGCTTTGAAACTTGGACAACAAAATCTTACGTATATTGAAAGTTCAATCCAATAACTCAGGTAAAAAAAAGGCAAAACAGTAATGTTCTTTCATTACAAACTCTGGAAAGCTATCTCATGTTAATACATGAGGAAGTTTTACACCATCATTTAACTGTGAACAGTTTAATAACACTAGCACTGTAGACAGAAGTTAGAGCTCTGAAGAACACCATCTGCAATATGAATATGGAAACTATAAAAATGTTAGCTTTATGGATAAAAATAATTTGAATAGAAATGGTTGACTCAACATACCCTGAAATAAAAAAAAATTAAAAATACAAATGTATAACTGCCTCTTATTTACTGATTCTTACTCAAGTTCTAATTTATCTACTAAAATTAATTTAATAGGAAGAAATGTACCCTCCCAGGCACCAGAGAAACATACCATCCCATTCTTAAAAGAAATGTACAAAAGAAATATATTTGTTGTGATACATGCTCAATACCAGCTTTACACTGGATGTCATGGAAGCATCACAGCCCATTTAAAAAGTTATTGCTGTAGTAATTTGTTTCTTCCAACAAACTAATGTAATGTCCACAGTGAAAAAAAATTGTTGCATATGTCCTCTATTTAATAAATATAGCTTCTGAGCCTGTTCCAGGAATTCTCAAACTGGGGAACAAGGAGCAGTCAAAATACTTATTTCAACACCTTCTCATGTTGCAACATCTTCTCCATTGTAATCTTCCTTCCCAATTTCCATAAACAAAAACCCAACTGCACGCTTAGCTTCAAGAAGGACTCAAGGAGCTACAGGCTGGTGAGTCTTATCTCCACCCCTGGAAAGGTGATTGAGCAAACTTCCTGGAGCAGTGGATGTTGTCTGTGTGTTGACATCAGCAAGGATTTTGCCATGGTCTCCCACCGTGTTATTTGAGGCATGCTGGTGAGACATGGGTACCACACAAAATCCAGTTGGTGGCTGATAACTTGTGGTGTCGCTCAAGAACTGGCAGCGATGCCAATGGTGTGTAAAACTCTCTATTAATGACCTGGATGGTGGGACAGAGTCTGGTCTCAGCTGGTTCAGGGGTAACCCCACACTGGAAAAAGAGATAAACTCCAGAGAGCAGTGCTTCTATTTCAATCACCTTCAAGAGGCAAGAGAACAGTGTTGATGGAAAATTCATGAGGATCAACCATGGTAAGTGGAAGGTGGAACTGAGAAGCTCTGGACTATCTGAATGTGCTCATGGCCAGGTTGGGTGAGGCTTTGAACAACCTTCTCTAGTGGAAGGTGTCCCTGTCCATGGCAGGCAGATTGGAGCCAGATGATCTTGGATATATCCCTTCCAACCCAAACCATTGTATGAGTCCATGATTCTACATAAAAGAAAAATCTTGCTCCTGAGGTGAAGTAACACACAGGACAGGCTGAGCATGCAGTGTCTGGGACACAGCTCTGCAAAAATAGAACTGGGGCTCCTGGTGGACACTGCTGAGTAACAGCCACCAAAATGCACCCCTGGGAAGTGAAGCAGACTAGCCAAGCATCAAGCTCTGCTGGCAGGAGCTACTAAGCAGGCTGGGAGAATTGACCTCCCCTCACTCCACCTTTCAGCACTGGTAAGGCAGCACCTGGATTGATGTGCCTGATTTTGAGCTCACCAATAAAAGGCAGACCTTGGTAGAGCAGAGGGCCACCAAAATGATCAAGGGGCTGGGACACACAACAAAAAGAGTGGCCAAGTGAGACTTGTTCAGTCTGGGAACAAGGCAGCAATCAGGCACACCTCATTACTCTATTCAACTTCCATGTGGGAGTAAATAGTAAAGTAGTAACCTGACTCTTTTAAGATGCACACAGCAGTAAGATAGGAAGAAACAAACACAATTCAGAAAATGGAACATTTCTGCTAGCTGAAGAGAAAAGCTCTTTTTCCCATGAGGGTGGCCAAACACTGCAAGAAGCTGCTCAGAGACCCTGTGGGACCAGCATCCCTGGAGTTACTCAAAATTTCTGGGCATAGCCTAGAACAACCTGCTCTAGTTAGGCTGATTTTAAGCAGGGGTTTGAGCTACATGACTGCCAGAGGTCCCTTCCTACATAATCCTATAATAAATCCAAATGACTTGTAGTAGAAAACAAAGTATTTCATTAAGTTACTCTTCTCCCCTGAACCTTGTTAAGTCAGCAACAGAAATTACATAGCTTTAGCCTGACAGAGGCATTTCTGGCATGAAAACAAAGGTTTTGCAGTTATGGTTTATCACTCACACTGGGAACTTCTTGGAAAATAATTGTCCTACTCCTATCACTAAAACTTAAAGTCTAGTTAAAGGATGACAACAACACCTGACAACTCTGCTAATTAGGAACATACACTGCAGGAGCTAAAGATGCTTAATTTACTATTTGGTCTCTTATTACAATTCTTATCTAACTTGATAAAACCTATACCAGAAAAATAAAATACCTATGTAGAACAGGAGTTCCAGCTACCTAGTACTTGAAAATTTTCATTACGTCTGTATCCTTCTTTTCCAGCAAGTATAAAAGGAACTTTTGGGCAGCTTTAAACACTAAACCATTTGAATTGGAAAAAAATAAACTTTAAATTTCATAATTTTGATCCTTCCTTGACCTCACAAGATTGCAGAGTTATTTCTGCTCCCTTCCAGACTTCACTCTCACTTGAGGCTCACTGCTTCTCCTCTCTGCTCTTCCTTGGAGGAGCTCCTCAAGCAAACCCATCAGTTGCTATTCCTCCTATCCCCACATTCTCAGACAGAGCCTGCATGCAAAGACATATGAAATTAAAGTAAAAAAATCACAAGTAGACACTTTTAAGTATGCAAATACACAAACACTGAGATACAAATGTATTTGCTACTTAAACAAAAGCCAGCTCACAAATCAAATGGAAATCTGTAAGTCAGCAAATGCTTTATATTGATATCATTAGAATTTAGACGAGAAATTTTAAAAAATTGTATTTTTTTATTAGTGCTTTGTGAAGCACTTTATTTCACTGACCTCACTTTCAAGTTAATTTATTTGCAGAAAGTAACTGGTCTCAGATGTCAGAACCTCCACATACATCCTGAAGGGACCATTGCCTTCCAGTATCAAAGAGCACCATGTGGAGAGACTTCTCATCAACATCAAATTACTTCACAGAACGGGAAATATACTCTCATCAATTATGAATATCATGGTTTGTTCCATGCTTTGGAAGCTGAAGTTGCATCTGCTCATTGCTTTCCTCATCCCAACATTATTCTTCATATGGCATTCAAAGTTTATCCACTACTGTGCCAGTATGTTTGTCATTTCCATCAGTTTGTAAACACTCAGAGCCTGCATGACCCTGTCATTTTCACAACTGACATATAACTGTATTAATGAAACACTTCTAATGTGTCTGAAAACCACACTTATATCAAGCATTTCCTAACAGATTAGCAATTGTTAAAGAAAAAAAATAGGGGTTAAGACATGAAGTTTAAACACTTTTTTTTCTAAGATGACTTTGAGCTGTGGGCCACACTCCACATCCTTTTAGAAGTACACATAAGACCACCTAAGTGTAAGCTTCATAGCAGAATCAAAATCCTAATAGGTCCTATCCTTGGAAGAACCCATTTTATACCTTTCCAGTCAATACATATTGAGATCTCAAGCACTGATCATAACAGACCATAAGTACTTCAAGAGTTATTGATTTTGCTACCCTAGCAATTTCTCTGAAAGAAGATTCATGCTATCTCAAACAAAATCCCAAAATACTTCTGTTAATCTTTTCCCCTTTAAATAGTATTTGTTTCAGGGGCTACCTAGCAGCTGTCCAAATGAGACTCTTAATTCATGCAATTAGCCTCCTACACAGCATTTAAAACCTTGCTCAGCAATAATAGAGCTTTTAAGGGACTTCAAGTTACTTTCTGAGGCAAGGGAACATTACAACATCCAATATAGCATAGAAATTCAGGTTATAAATACTTCCAGAGAAGAGGCAGCAAGTTGAATGCTATACTAAAAATATTAAAAGAATAAAGACTTTCCCTTGCTCTTACTGGGCCTCATTCTGCAGAAACAGCAGCAGAGTCTTCACATTATGTACAAGCTGCCATGGCTTCATCAGACTCTGGGAGAAGATGCTTTACTCTTGGTTACTTAAGAAGTTAAGACATTGAAAACTGTCAGCACACCTGAAGGTAGAAAGCATTCAGTTCAATCAGATCTTTACACTTTCTATTCAGCTTCTCTGTGATCATTAAAGCTGAGCTGGCAGAGATTTTGTTCTTCTCCACAAAGAGTTCTCAATAAAAAAAACCTCCACAAGCAAGCTTACAATTTTATCCCTATTTTTGCTACTGGCTGTGTCTACAGATCTGATCTCTATCAGTGTAATGGCGTTACACAGCAACTTTTCCTCTTCACAGAGCAACCTTTCCCATTCTGCCTCAAACCTATACATCTCCTAAGGCTGTGTAAGAATTTAAGCAATACCCTACTCAAGAGGATTGGAAACTATTCTAAATTAGGCAGCTGGTAAATGGAAATTTAAAAAGCATCATAACATGAGAAAGTTAAAACAGCTGCTATGTCTTATAATACTGTACAGCCCATGGGGATGTTCCTGACACTTCCACTCTTTTCTTCTCCCACAGGACTTCTCCCCCTGTCTCCTGCACAAAAAAGAGAATAGCTCCTTTATTGTACACAAAATCTTATTAGCCTATTTTCCAGAAAGCAATACCATAAAAACCCAAATTTGTTTGGATAATGTACTAAATTCTCTCCCAGACAACTAGAACTGCAGCTCAGGCGATCATTTTCATAGCATGCACCTTCCTGGCTCAAAACTTACTCTGTTCCAGTTATCCATAAATTACAATGATGAATAAGAACTATCCGTTCCCATTTGAAATAGTGCTGACCACTCTTTTATCATTCCTGGCAATTAACAGTAAACATGAGTTCTAGTCATTTTTTGTAGGCAACCTGCTGAGATTTACAGCAGTATCTTCAAAAGTCTGAAGACAAGACTTATACTTGGGTGAAAGATTTTTCAGGGTTGTGACAACCTTGATGCAGAAAAGTTCTGCTACATCAATCATTTGTCTGCTATTCTGGCAGGGAAAACCTCACAGGTGACACATACAGAGCAAAAGTAATTAAGGATAGTTGCTAGTTGTTGCCACAAGTTCTAGACAAGTTGTCTGTAAACAAATAGAAGAAAAAAATAGCACACAGCATTACTATCTCAATCAATCTGGATCAAAACAGCCTCATTTCCTGCTAAGATACAGTAGTTTACTTAAAATAGGAACATTAGAAAGGAAATGCTTTTTTAAAAAAAAAAAAAAAAACTACTTTAGGCAACATCTCCAATTACTCCCATATGCCAAAAAACCACCACAGTCTAGAAAAAAAAACTGATGTAGTGACAGCAGAACTCCCTGGAAAGCAATTCTGAGAGTTATCAAACAGAAGGTTTATTACAAAAGGATTTAATTCTATTCAATTTTGCATCAACAACATGGATGCTGAAAACAAAACCATTTTACTAAATGTGCCAATGATGAAAAGCCAGGAAGGATAAAACACGTAAATCAATTTTGCAAATGAAAGAAATTGACAGAAGAGGAATGAAATCCATTGGGGATGAGCACAAAACTCCTACAAAAAGACAACAGAAAATATAAGTAATAGCCTTTAATAAAATGAATAATGTCTAAATCCCAAACTGACAGTCAATGTCAGGAAACTGCAAAATGGTAAACATCAGTGAAGAATATAACCACAAGCACAATTTTCAGAATAAGCCAAGTAATCTTTTCTAGTCCATTTTGTACTACACTTAAGAGACAAAATACTGTACTCCCACTGAAACGCCACTTTTCAAGAAAACAACTGCCACAAACCCAAGGAGTAGGCCATTCTTTGTGCTCCTCCAATAAAGACAGAGTGCATTGGATTTAGTTACTATTTAAGCAGGGAAGCTTGAAAGGGCTTCCTAAGAACCAAAGTACCCAGAAGGCAACTGCAGAGAAAACGAGATTGATTTGTTCTCGGGTTCTCAAAAGACAGGAGATGCAATGGGCTTAAAATTGAAGTTAACAAGATTCACACTAAGCACTTGGGGAAGACAACACCACTTTTCAATTTTAAGGAGAATGAAACCCTTGAGCAGGTTACACTGGAGAGAGGTAAGGAAGTAAAAAAACCACGGACAGTAGCAGGATCACAGGAAATTGTTTAATTTTTGTTGTTCCTTACATTTATTTTAAAAATTATATAGAATTTACTGGCTCCATCACTCATTTCAGTAGAAGATCCTAAGGTACAATAGAGAAATTTTTTTCTGTTTAAGCATTTGTGACTTTTTATTCACTTCTCTCCACTACCTTCAGCATAGTCTTATTTTTCAATTAACATTCTTACATTTTTGTGACGACCATTTACCACAGCTGCAAAGATCAGAGTCTGTCTTATATTCTATCATAACTAAAGCTTAAAAGACACAATAGTCAAATAAGGAAATGCAAAAGAAGGAAAAGAAATCCTACCAATATTTTCTATTCAACTCTCCCCATTCCAGGACTCATGGGTTTACTGCTGATTTACACTTCCATAGAAAAATGTAGCATATGGTAAGTTAAACAGGACAAGAAAATAGAGAGTACAATGGAAGTGAATTAATGAAAATCAATAGTTTTGAAGACTAAACTGAATTGACAATAAAGCTTATGGGGTTTATACAACTCGAGCAATTTCACTGTTTCATATCAGGAAATTAGACAAAACTTTCAATAAAGTGTTCTTTCAAGAGTGTAGTTTAAAGGATTGCCTTCCCAGTTTAATCAAACTTCAAATAAATAAAAAAGAATAACTATTAATTATAGTACAGGCATCATCAGCAAGGGATAAAATGTGCCTTGATCAGAACTTCTCAGGTTCTCTCAACCCCTCCCCCATAGAGCAGAGAGGCAAAGTAAGCCCTACCTCACTCCCAAGGATTACCTGGTAACCTAACTGATGCAGACAATCTGTTTGGACAACGGCCCTGCAGTGTTAGATGTGGAACTCTTCTTTAGTTTTAGCCACAAAGTCCCAATTGACAATTCTAGTCTTCCCCTTGTTACCAGTGAATGGAAGAACTGGCCCTCCAGAAGACAATTCAGCAGGTCTCAGACCCTTTAAAGGGTTGCCTGTGTTATTCTATTTCTCCCCACTGTCTGCAGAAGCAGCCTAATGTCACTCAGACTTGACATCAACTCTTCCCTGGCATACCTGGTTAGACATCTCACAACATTTCTCTTCCCATTCTTCCCTCAAGCAGTGTTGGCTGAGATTCCAGTCTCAGCTTCTTGGCACCTCTGAAGGAAAGAGTTCTGGGGGTAGAGGTGAACACAAGCATCACCAACTTCAATGGCTTCCACAGAGGTCAATGCAAACACATAAAAAAACTGTTTATTTTTTTAAAAAATAAATTTTAAAAAAATTTGAAATGCACTATCCAGATAGCAACTTTTGTAAAAGTGAAAGCTACACATTAGTATGATAAACTAATAGCCTGTCTCTGTACACACTTAAACAGGTATTTTAGCAGAAAATCTACATCTCGAAAAATGAAACCATATCCAAATGTTTGAAGAAATAAAATCTACACTTTTTGTCTCAGGTTGGTTGTTTTTTAAAGTAATGTCATTCAAAAGAATTACTCTGTTTTCTAACAAAAGAAATAGTTCTACAACTTCACAGTAGCATCCAATACGTTCATAACAAACACTTTTTATATGGCAGCTGGGACGAGGCACGCCGTACCATTAAGTCTCCCAGAGGTAAAAGTCCATGCTGCCACTTGGGCTTAAAGAAGTTCAGATTTCTGGAGCATAGCATCAGTTTTTGAAATTTGTTCCATCTTGGGTCCTGAGACTTCAAAATTCCATCATTAGAAAGAGGAAAAACTAAGACAAATTCTCTTCAAAACCCTAACGTGATTTAAACACACTGTCCATGAAAAACAAAGACTAAGGAGAGGCTGTGCTTCACAGATCTTCTAGGACCTTTACCATGATCATCTACTCCTTATCAGCTAGCCCCTTCCCCCATTAATTCTAATTATAGTTTCTTCATGAAATCTCCTGAAGATCTGTGTTAAAAGGTAGGATTTATTCTAATGTACATTATTTTTAGCCCTCTAAGAAACAAATTTTCACTATCATACGCTACAAATCCTTTTTTCCCTCCGTGTAGTAAAAGACAAACCACATATAAGCAGGGGATCTGAAAGAACAGAAAGAACAAGATTTTATTGTTTGTTTATTTCTCCACATAGCAGGTGTGGATATTAACACCTATGCCATGTGGAGAAACAAACAAAAAAGTCTGAAACACACAGAACATCTTCACTGCATCAAATACATGGCACAGGAGATCAAACACCTTGGTACCAAATCTGTAAGAGTTTGTCCCACCAGTCACAAAGAAAATCCATTGTCAGATATTTAACCAATTTAGCCTAATTTTCTGACACCATAGCTGGAAGGCAGAAAAGTTAAGCTTTTCAAGGAAGTCTAGTGCTTCAAATACATTCAGAAGCTTTAAAGGAAGACTTAAAAATATTCAGTACGCTTTACATTAGACTCGTATGCTATTTTCTTGTCTATTTTAGGCATACAGTCTCCTCAATTTTCCATTCAAACATTAAAAAAGACTTAGATGTATGCCTCTAATAGTACAGCAAAGTAGCTTAGGCTTGATTCCAATTTCACCAGGAGCAAAGAGATTCACAGCAGAGATAATCCATACTTCAGGGCTATTGGATTCCTTTTAGAGCTGCTTGAGAAGCGGAAGTCAAGTTACACGGTTATAATGACAAAACAAAGGGGGAAATTTAAATGTGTCTCCTAGCACAGGTTATAATGCAAAAATTAACAAGTATTAAAACAATGCAATAAATTATGATTCACACCACTTTCCTCATTTATGTAAAGACAAATCAGGAAGTGCAATCTTACACTAACCAAATAATCCACTAATTAAACAAAACCAGTAACTAAAAAAATTCAGAAAACAGTATTCACCTATAACAGCAAACTATCACTACATGTCTTTTTTCAACCAAAGTAATTACTAACTGCACTGAATAACCAGTATGGCTGGCTGTGTAGTTCAACTTGAAGCTTTAAATTTACCTAATACAAGAATGGTTTTCTATAATAGTACTGAAGCCAGTACTCCAATTTTATTGCCCATTTGTAATCTTTGCAATTGAATTTAGTACTCAGTTTTTTACCTACTAATATTCTTCATAAGAGAGAAAAGTGAACTTCAAAAGCAGACTATGTATTTTCAGGCATTTTTACAAGTATTACTCTTCCTCCTCACCTTCCTTTTACATTGTAAGTTTCTTGAATATTCCTTAAAGCTCTATAGCTACTACCAAGTTATTTTGTCCTTGAAGACATTCATAGCACTTCTCTTCCACCAGAAAATACATACACTTGATCCTCAGCTAGTTTTTTTACATAAAATTGTACAAATTACCTTAAGAGTATTCTGCAAGTACAGTCCAAGTCCACAACCATCCACAATAATTCAGATTATCCTGAATTGAGTCTTTCCAAATGCAACTAGCTTTGCTGTATGTGAGGGCCTTTAATGTTCACATCAAATAACCTTCAAATTGTCCAACAACAATAATCAACTCTATTGTCTTGATGAATAAACCCTGTGACAATGTGCCCATGAATGTCATGGACTATACATATTCTTAAGTGACAAGATACAAACCACAATTTGGAAGTGATTCTACTGAAAATTTAAAGTTTGTGGACTCATAAAATGAAGATGGATACTAAAATGAAAGAACATAAGATAGCTGCCAAACTATGTAACTTCTAAAAAAGGTATTCTTCCTATATTTTCCTTAATGTTTTACAGAGTTGAAGTTACAATTATTAAAGTGCAGAGGTTTAAGAGTGAATTCGGCTCATGACTCCTTAATACACATGTCCAAAATCAATCAAACAAATAAAACCAGGTTCTAATGCTAGCCTGAATAATCTGACTGGACGGTAAATAAATCAGAACAAAGACCAAAACTTACTGAATCACCTAGAGGTATCTCTTATCAAGAGAGATCATCTATCTGACAATAATTCCGTGTTTAGAACAGACAAGACCTTTCACAAGACCTAACAAAACCACACTGTAACATGCAGAGAGGCAGCACGCACACAGAATTCCCTTTTCCTCTGTCATCAGATCATCAAATGGACGTTGACAATGCGATTTTTGCCAGCGCAGCGTTCCCTGCACAGAGCCTGCCACGCATGGTTTGTGGGCTTGGAGCTTGCACAGGGAGCGAGCGCTCAGCACGGCACGGCACGGCACGCACGGAACCCGCCTATGTGCCAACACGGAACACGGGGGGGAAGAGAGTTTAAGGGCTGCTGGATACTCCGAACTCCGCTAGTTACAACACTCAGCAGCTGCAACGATCCATCACATTCTGCAGAGGCACTCTTCTTGCTGCAGAAGAGCGTAGTGATTTGTTAAAGACAAGTTTCGAAAGGACAAACAGACAGGGGAAACTTGCGGGAACACGAGCGGAGTTTCTCTCGTGCTAGCCCGTACGAAAGGCAGCTGCATGCCCGCTACGTGGGACCAGCACGGATTTGAGGCAAAGCGAGAGCATCACAGGTAACACACCGGGAAGGCAAGAGCCCACAGCAGAACCTCCCCCAGAACATCAGCCTTGCCCCGCCGTTTGTTTCTTATTGAGGACGGCAGCGGACAATTCTGGCCCAGGGACCGGGGAGCGGGACCTGCTGCCAGGGCGCCTTCCCACGGCGCTAGGAAAGGCGGGATCTGATTTGGAGCACCTGGAAAGCAGGCACTGACCTGAGGGTGCGGTTGCCGGCGCAGCCGCGGCGCTCCATGGCGGCGGGCACGCAGCTGGTGAGCTCGGTCCAGTCGGCGTGCAGCCCGCAGCTCCAGCCGGTGGAGAAGCGGGAGAAGAGCCAGGTGTCCTTGTCGCCGCCCGGGCGGTGGCAGGCGCACTTCTTCTGCCCGGCCCGGCAGTAGCAGGGCTGCTCCAGGTGGATGTTGCGCACCAGGTGCCGCCCGAAGGTGGTGCCGCCCGTCTTCTGGATGTGGAGGAAGACGATCACGTCGCGGCCCCGCATGTCGAACCGCACCCGCCGGCACAGCTCCCCCCGGGCGAACGGGAACTTGGCCGCCAGCCGCGGCATCGCCGCCGCCTCCTCCTCCTCCTCCCGCTCCTCCGGGCCCCCCCCGCGGCGGGCGGCGGAGGCCGGCGGGCGGCGGGGGCAGGCGGCGCCGGGGCAAGCGGGCGACACGTACTGGTAGACGATGAGCAGGAAAAGCAGCGCCAGCAGCGGCGGCAGCAGCCACCTGTTGAAGCGCTCGTCCATGGCGATGCGCGGGGGCAGCGCGGCGCGGGATCAAGCGCTGCCGGCCGCTGCCGGGGCGGCCGTCCCGCTCGGATCCCGCAGCCGAGGGGCGCCCGGCTCCCTCCTCGACGGCATGGTCCTGGCAGGCGGGCGGCCGCGGCTCGCTCCGCTCAGCCCAGCGCACCCTGCCGCACCCCGCCCGAGGCGGCCATCCCGCGCCCGCCCCTGGGCGCCGAGCGCCGTGCCCGGAACGCGCTGCCCGGCAGCAGCCGCACAGCTCCACTCCCGATCCCGCTCCGCCGCAACTCCAGCCCAAACACAGCGCCCGGCTCCCGGCGGGGCGCGCCCCGCCCCCGCCCGCCGGCCAATCGCGGCCGGGCCGGCCGCCCAGCCGGCCAATGGGCGGGCCCAGCACGCCGGCCCTGCCGCCAATGGGAGCGCGCGGCGGCCCGGCGGGGGCGGGGGGAGCCGCCCCGCGCTCCCCTCCAGGTACCGGACCGGGACCGCCGTGCGCGGGGCGGAGCGGGAGGCGGCAGCAGCCAATGAGAGGGCGGGGGCGGGGCGCCGGGCAGCCAATGGGACGGGCCGGGGCGAGGTGCAGCCAGGTGAGCGGGGCTCCGTCAAACTCCTCCTTGCCCATCACTTTCCCGGAGGGAATGCTCGTCGGGCACTGTTTGCGGTGTCGTGTCCCTGTTATAACCCCAAGTGCTTCGTACAAGGCGGTCGGGCAGCACCGACCACCCCACAGATTAACTAACTGATTGTAGGTTAGCTGGCACGCGGCGCTGCTGGTTCTTGCGGTCTTCAAAGTCCCAAACCATGAACCCCCTTTGCAGAACATTTTTACCTCCCCGAGGCAGTAACATCGGTTCCTCAGCAGCGCAGCTGCTCCATTAAAAATGTCAAAAGGTTACTTTTAAATCCCTCTCATGTATTTACAACAATCCACGTCCTGAAACTGTGTTGTTTTCCCTACTGAAAATTATTCTTTTCTAATAGACATTCAAATCTTTAGCCCGCAGATCACACTCAGCTGAGTTTTGCCCAAAAAAACTCGAAAAAAACCCCAAACAAACAACCAAAAATAAAAAACAAAGCAAAAAACCCCTCTTTTGCTTTCAGTGTGCTCCCCATAATGTTAAAAGTCTGTTACAAACACTTCATATCCAAAACCAAGCCTCATATGGCTCCTGGATTACAATATATTAATATGCAAAGCGTTTTGTCTTAGAACTGATTGCACATCTCGCTTATTTAATTACAGAATGCCTTTATTTACTGAGGGATTAATTAGATACCTGACAGTGCTAAAGCAACTTTTTTGCTCAACTCTAAAGACAGCTTCACCTCTGCAAAGCTGATAACGGAAGAGCAGTGCCTTCCCATGGGACCACTTAACTTTAGAACTTATAAAAATAGACAAATTTTAAACTGAAGATCTTTATATAGAAACCAAGAGTACTTGGATTTTTTTGGGGTCGAGTATCTGCTCCCATTAAATCTTCCCAGTAATCACGAAAATTACCAGAAAATGGTCCAAACACAAGGAGCTGAAACTGTAAATGTGAGGTGTCCACAAGAACAGCAGGCTACACCGCCCACCTCCAAACATCTACCACACATGCATGCACACTCCCAGCATCCCATAGTAGTGTTGTGGTATTACACCTGTAAAAGTCTGACAGTGGCAAATGTTTGGGTCTTGCCAAAACATGAAAGGAAATTACGCACTTCTACCTTCCGTGAAATTTTTAAAGGAAAATGTCATAGGTTACTTGGTGAAATTCACCCTTGTACAGCCATGCACCATGGTACTGGAAGTCCTTTATCCTTTGGAAGAAGAATTCAGAGTCTGGTGTCAAACAAACCTATTTAGTCTTCTTGCTCTAATGACAAGAGATATTCTTATTGAAGTAGAAAACAGCATTTTCACCCTGAAAAATCACCGTGTTCTTTGCCAGCATGAGCAGCAGAGCACCCATCTCTCTAGGGAGACCAGACTCCCTTCTCTGCTCTGACCACCACCGTGCTCACCTGCTTTCAGACTCCAAAGTGTGGACTTAATGAGGTTGTCTTTTAGCATCTTCCTTTTACTAGGTGACACAAAGCCCGTCCTAGAGAAATTTAAATACTTATATGTGTAAGATATAGAAGCATTTTGTTCTCATCTCTACCTATTCACTATTTAACAGGAAATATGGCCAAATTCACTTGATACAGAAGTACTGCTAGATTTAGACTCAGGTATCTCTTCTGATGCTTTTAGTATGATACAGGAATATCATAATTTAAGATTTTCTCACTAAATACCAGATTGTTAACACAATACCTTCATCTCCATGAAAAGGAGCTCAAAACTAAAATTGCTAAACAGAGAAACCTTCAACTTCAGTAGAATTTTAAATTCTTATTTATTTAAATTTACTCAAGACAGTTACTGATCCATAAAGACTGGTTAAAAAAATAATGGAATAGATGTATAAGGGAGGTAAAAATATTTATAATTATGTTTACTGAAAAATTTGGCTTTTAAAAGGTTCTTCTTTTTCTGAAACTAGAAGAATTTACTTGCAGTGCCACATGAATCAATGTGTTTATGCAGCTTTCAAAGGCAGGCTTTTACTCACGAATTTGAATGCTCTTAATGAAGGTCTGTGGACCACACTTTTATGTAGAGTCACAAATCACAGCACAATCAACAACACAGAGTTTTCATTTGGTGGTATTTTATGTTCTCTTTATAGAGGCCCACGTTACTGTGCAAGTCCCTGTGGGATTAAGTTCTAATAAAATCATTTAGCTTCTTTGCAAGTGCATGGCTGTAACTCTTTAGCATCAATGAAGCAATGAAAAGGGTCATTTTGAAAAGAGTCGTGTTCCCATTGATTTAATGGGATCATGACTGGGTTTAAAATGAAGCCCTAAACGTGGCAAACACTGCTCAATCACAACATTTTCCCTTTCAAATATAACTCATCTATAAATCTCCAATGAGACTTTAACTACAAGGAAAATCCAAAGTCAGTTAAAAGCTAATTTTGAGATAATCTTACAAAATCAATATAATTTTTGTGGATTTCGCAATAAAACAGTTACATATAAGACTTAGGATTCTCTTATTTTTTTCGTAATTCTCTAAGATCTTCTGCTGACAGCAGATATCTCAGAGTTCACCCACCAAGCATTCAAATAAAATAATATTGAAATGACATATTCCTTGTCACAATTTCAGGCAGAATATCTTCACCTGTCAAAATTTACATGCCAAATCTACTGTCATTTCCACCCAAACCAGGCTAATATGTAAAAGTTTTGCACAGAAAAGTATTTTAGAATTCACACACAGTATGTCCCTTGTCCTTGCCAGTTCCCAGGTAATGCTCAATACATTTTCCAAGTTGCTAAAAATAAAAATTGGCATACTTACAATACATTTTAAAGAATAATACAGTAGTTGCTAGTCTGAAGCAATGGGCATGTGAAATGTGAGTAAGCAGGTGATATTTTATGAAGCAAAGGTACAAAAACATGATTTCATTTAGCAATTACACGTCTGACAAAGTTAACATCTAATAGATCTGTTAATGTAAAACGAGAGTGACATCTACCTCACACTGGTTTCTTTAAGTTATTTATCACTGCTTGACCTGAGCTGTTTCAATACTTCTAGCCAGTTGAGATTTCCAATAAACCAATTTTTCATCATGCAGCAAGTCCCAGGTGTTTCCTTTGTCACAAGGATAGAAATTGTTAAATTAATAAATTAACGCTAGCTTCAGTAATTTGTCTGGGATTAATTTGTTTCAATGTTTAAGGTGTAAACCTCCCTTATTTTTTGTCAGATTAAATTCTAGTATGTGTGTGCACTTTTATCAAACCTTCATTTTAATGGCACATTGAGCACCTTATTCTTCCTTGTAAAACAATTTATGCATCATAGTGCCAGCAGTTCTTCTTCTTGTAAAGTGGCAATTCAGCCTAAGGCTTGTTACTTTACACTTCTCCTGCTTGCCATTTTTTTTTCCTGGATGTAATAATTTTATTAAACCTATGAACATCTTTAATTTCATTTACTCAGAATGCAACCACTACAGAAGCAATGTTTTCAGTCAATGTCTCATATGTGCTAGTCCATACTTGGGAGCTTCTGCAAGTCATTCTTACACTGCTTTGCTGCAGGTTTTCCTTATGAGAGAAAGGATCAACTATATTATGCCTCGAGTAGTCATAATTCCACCTCTATATGACACTGACCTTGGACAACTGGAACATCATAAATTGTTTCCAACACTCTAGTATATTTCTTTTTTTGTTTGTCTACAACCATATAGCTCTTCATAGAACTAATACAGTACCTTTTAATACCTTTATTTAGGTTACAATTGTTGCGAAGGTAGTTTCCCAATAAAGGATCATATCTGAAAATTTTGATCTACATTTTTTAGATAATGCCAAAGGCAGATTCCCTTTCTACCAGGTAAACTTGGTCATTTTTTTCTTTTCTTTCACTCCTGGGCATTGCAACAGGGACATCTAGCAGAATAAGGACTGACCAAATGTTCTAAATATGTTTGGGCACGTGCCAACTAGCACTCTCTCAAACAACTCCTGGATATAATTTGGGAGTCAACCATTCCAGAAAGCATTTCCAACCGGCACTCAGTGACCAAGATTATAGCCTCAGTGTAGGTCAGACCATGTCATGTTATTTGGCCTCAGCTCCCAAGACAGTTTCTGAACATGTTTAATTTACTAATGGAGACAACGCTGCTCAGCATTTGCATGTTTCAATTTAAGAAAGAAAAATTTGCATTCACCCTCTTGCATTTTGTACTGTGGCATAACAAAGTTACACTTCCAAAACTCAACTTGAAGTTACAGTGTGTTAGCTAGCAAGAAAATCTCTGGCATGCAAGGCTGCATATGGGCTTACTGGAGTCCACTGCCCAGTCAATGGGGTGGCACTCAGGGAGCCTTGCTGGTATCCAGCCATAATCCCAACTGAAACAAAGATGTTGCTAAGGAAATTAGCCAAAGGGCTTCTGGCTGCTGTTGCCATTCAAAGGATGTGTGTGGCTTCATGATGTGGCCAGATAGAGTCGGTAAGTGGGAAAATACTTTGAGGGAAGTGAGAAATATTCCAATTATTGAAAGATGCAATATGAAATGACAAGAACCGAAAGGGAGAAAGCAAAGAGTATGAAATCCGGGGTGGTTTTTTTGTAATCTCAGACTCTAAACACAGGGTGCTTGTGTATGCTTGTGTATACAATCAGAATCTGCAACATAAAGACAGCATGAGGGAAGCATTTCACAGGACACAGGAAATTGTTCTCTCATTTCTGCCCCGTGCATAGAAAAACTGAAGTGTACTGACAAATATCCCTTCAAGCTCTCAGCCTCCTGAATCCTGCAATATTTATGATGCAAACTTAATGAAGCATAGAGAAGCTTTTGGGTACTTATTGCAGATAAAAGGCATGTCACCTGCATCACATCCACACTCATTTTTCCACATTTGGGTCCAAATGGAGATGCTTCAGACTCAGTCACTCAGATTACCATGTGAAAGATATCGCTACTGCATTTTCATATGGTGTTTTGGTTTTCCTGGTAAAGAACAATCTAGCAGCATGTGATCACCTCCCTTGTTTAAGGATTAGGGTGTCCAAGAAATCAGTCCAAGTTTTCATATTAAAGCTTCCTCTCTGAACGGGGAGGTCAATGCGCGGAGAGATATCCTGCCAACAAAAACTAACAAACATCCCTATCAACATTCCCACCAAGACCCCAAAAGGGTCATACGGCAATGTATAGGAATTGCAAGACTGTGTAATACTGCCACCTGGTGATAAGCGTCACAGAAGCATCACACAAAAGCCTTTTGCTTCCTTTCAGGTGCTCTTCATCGGCAAGGGCCCATCAAAAGTCACTTATCCAACTATCAGTTTATCTTGAGTACCTCCGCTTGTGCTTAGAAGTGAAATTTTTGAGGTTTTCAAAGTTATGAAGGCCATATCTTGTTTTTTCCTTCAAAACAGACTTCTAGGTATGCCATGGACAGATATGATCCAAATCCCCATCACAGCTCTGTATGAAGTCTAGAAACTTTAGTGTCTTTGGAGAAAAAAATCTGAAATAATATTAGAAATGATCCACTAGACCGTCCCTCTCTCTTTTATTTTTTTTTAAATCTTTTCAGTCTTTGGGGTGTAATGTAAAAATAAAAAACAAATTAAAAAAAAAAGGCAAAACAAAAAAAAAAAAACAAACAAACAAAAACCAAAACAAAAGGCAAAACCAAAAAGCTCCAATAGAAACAACAAAAAAGTCTTCCAAGAAGTTTCCTTCTCCAAGATAGAAAAAAAAGATTTCTGTAGTACATGATCTCTGAGTCCTTAATCTGATCTCTGTGGTACTCAAGTGAAAAATGAAGAAAAAATATGGCAAATAGTAGATCTGGCTCAACTTCTAGCACCTTTATCTGGCTTTCACAGCTTTCTGTAAGTCTGAACCTTTCTTTTATAACTGACCTCCAACTCTTTAGTGAAGATCACAACAAGCTGAGAACTGCTATCACTTTCTGGGTTGCCACTCTTTCATAAAAGACCTTTCTTGGATTCTTTTCAGAAAGCCAACCCAGACCCTTTGAAGTTGAAATTCAAGAACTGCACTTTTTAGTGTGCTGCTATGAGAATTTTTAGAACTATTCAGTCCTCTTCTTTGGGGATTTTTCTTAACTTTTTCTTATTTAACTATCATTCTGTAAGCACCTAAAGGCATGTAATAAGTGGTCCTTCCCTAACATACAGCTGGCCATACAAAGATTGAATGTTTTCTCTTTATGTATTCATAATATATAGGAATAATAATGTTTATTTTTTTAATTATCTTCCCAAGATCAGTGAAATACTGATCCCATCATCAGTTAAAAGTTCAGTTGGACTTCTGGAAAAGGCTGAGAGGAATTCAGGTTTAATGCTGAAGGGATTTAAGATATTTCACAACTGCAGCAGAATTACTCCTATTACCTCAAATCTGACCAACCTACAACAGTCACAGCACAGAAAAGTCAGTAGCACTGTAGGTGAGAGGTCAGAAACTCATATTCAGTTTGAAGTCTCAGTTTGAGACACCTGTCTCTGGCACTAATTTATTGTATGATCTTGGATTAAGGTATGCTGGGAACTGTAATTACTATGAGAACCAGGAATTGTAAGCTATAATGGCAATTTGTGGCAGCAAATGTCAAGACAAAAATAGTTCTCCTAAGCCTCAGCAGAGGGAAGGATCTGTTGGCCTTGCAGTCCATTTGCAACAGACCAGTGACTATGTAAGAAATATGAGAGGGAAGAAAAATTGTTCAACACTGTGACAGGTTTCAGATGAATAAACTGTAAATTCAGAGGGAGAGTTGAGGTGAAGATTGCTGGAGTGTTCAAATTAAGAATTGGCAAAAAATAAGGGAACAATTCTTCAGCTGTCATAAAAAGGAGATCAAAATACAGATTGGTCAAAGCAGCTTGTTTGACCAAGGGGTCTAAGGGCACCTCACACTGAAGTGGTTCAGTGAGAAGCATGTACCTACAAACTGCCAACACTGCATGTCATCTCGTGGAAAAACTGGAAAAGAGTAAGAATCACACTGCTAAGAGAATACAGAGATGGTGCACAGCAGTCTAGTCACACTGTGGCTTGCAGACCATTGATGGTGAGTGAAATACCAGAATCTGATCTGTAAAATAATTAGCAACCCTGTACCATCTGCCATGGTTTTGTGCAAGCATAACTGAGAATTGACAAGCATTAAAATATTTGTATTGATGATTATAACATAAAAATTCACATGCTATAAATGTATTTTATTTAAATGCAGATGTTTTTAGCACAATTATCATCATCCCTCCCAACTGCTAAGAAATAGTAGGATGCAAGTTGTCTTATAATTGCATTCCTTTAATAAAGTAGTTGAGATCCCCAAATTTATAGCAAAACTGTGGGGAAAATAGGAGCTTACACTTTCTTTTGAAAGGAAGACTCTTCAAAAGATTATTTTGAAAAAAATTTGCTGGGGCCTCCAGCAAGCAGGATCTGAGTTTTCATTCTCTAGTATACAAAGTAGACCTATCATTTAACCTTAATCCTTTCAGAATGCCCAATTTTATCAATACTATAGTAAATCCTTGTTGACAACTGCCAGTTATCAAAATTATAGTATGAACAGCAGTATATCCAATGTGAATAACCACTGCAAGCAGTGTGTTTCTGATTTAACTTCATTTAATGTAGGAAATAACGATCAAAGAGTAACAGGAAATTTTAAAAATTAAAAAAAAAAAAAAAAAACAAACATGTTTTCCAGATAGAAACTTATCTTTATTACAATTCAATAGAAAAATGTAACTTCCCCTAGGTGTTAATTCTGTGTGATTACCATATGGTAATCACATAAAACTGTGACCATTTTATTTAATTTATAATGATCATTTTATTTCAGAGACAAAGTTATTCAAAAAAGGATGCATCGAGATAGCATTCATCCAGCACTAAACCCATTGCCTTCTTTTTTTCTTCCTTTCTGTGTCATCAGCATCCCATAATTTGGAGCTGCACACTGCTCCTTCAGCAGCGCTAGGAAGGGGGAGGAAAGCTCATCCCACTGCTCTTCCCAGTAGAAGGATAGAGGAGATAAAAGTAGCAGCAGCTGGTACATCAGGGGTTAAACGATTTAGTTTCTTTAACAACACTTCATTTTTGCCTTCAAAGTTTATCTACATTAAAATATTCTAAATGTAGTGTGTTTCTGTAAGTCTAATTATATGCGGCATGTGAAAACATATTTGATAATCACATTGCTAATTATGTGCAATCACTTCAATACACAGGTGCAAAGCTCCAGAAATATGCACATTTTAATCACCTTGTATATAGACATAAACCACAACTTTTCATTTAAGTGTTCAGTAACTCCATATTTTTCTGGGACTACACTTCCTTGGATTTTTGACTTGCTAGTGCCAGAGAAAGAAATATACTAGGTTAGTACAAATCTGGAATTTAATTTATGTATGTATGTTCCAGTGCTAAAAAACTGTATTTCCTTACTTTTCTATGGTTTATGAATATTTTAAAGAACACATTTTATAATTTATTGACGGATACAGTATGCTGACTTCAGAGATATGGGAATCATATTTTTTATTTTCCTTCTGGGAGCTTTAATTCTCACAGTGTTCCTTTTGTATAAATTTGCCTGGAAAATAATGTATATGTGCATGGAAATGTGTCTTCTCCAGTTTGGATTAAACTTGCAGGACCTTCTTAATGGTTTAAAACCAGAAGGTCATAAAAATCTTGAGCAATAATTTCACTTTCATTATATTTGTAATAGCTTGTGGCTGCACTTTTTGCTTCTTTCATCTACATGTAACTTATTTTTTATATTGATTTTTAAAGCTGCCTTCACAAGATGGATTGCAATTATCTTTGTGTGTAAATCATAAAAACTGAAAATTTTATATACTCGGATTAACTAAAAAGGACATAAAATATTAATTTGCATAATTCAAAAGTAATATTTCTATTTTCCCTCTAAAGACATTTAGCATTAATTACTAGAGGGAATAGCTTTAGATTACTTGTCCGTAAGTATTCTTTTTCACTTTGGGAAGTGAGTTGAAACAACCCTGACAGACAAGAAACTCACCTACTGGTATGCTTCTATCATTAACAACAGGACAGACAATAGGAGGGACACAGAAAAACCAGAAGAGCAGCACTGAAATTTGTTCCACTGGAAACAAATCCGTCATATTTTACACAATAAAGCAACCAGCTTGTTCTGTTTCGCTTTAGCTACACAGATTTTTAATTAAAGTAAATTACACTTAAGAGTCACAGAATAGTTGTTACGGGTATTATGCACGCCAGCCACTGTAACAACGTTCAACAAGGTTTTCACTAAATCAATAAGCCAAAAAGAGACTCTTCTATGAAGTCCTTTCTATAAATACTGCTACAGCTTAAGCTGGGTGCCCCCAAAAAAGGACCCTGAACAAAGAAATCGCTGGGGAATTATTCAAGTTTCCCATTCCTCATGCAACTGATTGGACCAGTAGTAATATTAAGCTCATGGTGGGCACAACATGAAGCACAGGAGATCCATCTAAATATGAGGAAAGGCTTTGTTACTGTGGGGGTGGCAGAGCACTGACACTGGCTGCCCAGAGAGATTGTGGAGATACTCAAAATCTGCCTGGACATGATCCCATGCACCTGCTCTAGGTGAACCTGCTTCAGCAGGGGTTTAGATTATATGATCTCAAGAAGTCTCTTACAACTCAAATCATTCCATAATCCTGTGATTCTGACTGGGGTCTTCACATTCTTCCTTGGGTCCTTTCACTGGCTCTACATAGGCCATTTCTCTTCTCTCTAAGGCTGCAGTTTCTGCTGGTGACTGCAATTTCCTTATCTTCTGACTTGAACAGGCTCTGGGCCCTTCTTTTACTTGACCATAACATATGTTCAAAATATCTAGGTGAAAGTTCACAGCTTGCAGCTTACAACTTCAGCAACTTTAGCTACTAATGCTAAGCAAGTTGTGCAAAGCAAATTCTGTATAAGTAGCATACCAAATTGCACCACATAGTTTAGGCTGGATGAGTGCACTGGAGGTCAGCTTGTTCTACTTGTGCATGAAGCAAGACCAGCTTCAAAGCCACCTCAAGTTGCTCAGCACCTTGTCCAGTCAGGAATCACAGCACAATAAAATCAGGTGTAATTCCATGTCACCACTCTGAAATTTAAACAAAATGCACAGGGGTTTGGAAAGTCATCTTTGTTTGGTGAAACACTGGAACAGGTTGGACAATAGGTGGTGGTTGCTCCATCCCTGGAAATATCCAAGGTCTGTGGGGATGGGGATCTGAACAACCTGATCCAGTGGAAGGTGGTCAGGCCCATGGCAGGGGCGATTGGACTAGATGATTTTTGTTGGTCCCTCCCAACAAAACTATTCTATGATTCTGTGATTCTTTCAAGAAGTGCATTATAGGTTTTGTTCCTGCATTAGAAGTGTGCTAGCAAGACATTCAATGGGAAGTGAGGAATAAACACGAGCTTTGTCTGCCAGCTGCTCAGTCACACAAAGCCTGCAAACCAGCTGGTCCTGGCAGCCAGCTCTGCTGTGACCCGAATGCTGCTCCATGCAGAACCAGGAACAGGGAGTTACTGCACAAGTTACCTCTTCAAGAGCCCATGCCACCTTGCAAGGCAATGGTTTCTGCTGAGTCTGTAACTCAGCCTGAGCCAGGAGCTGCTGTCAAAGAGCCCTGCCTCCCAGCATATGCTATCACTGGAGCACTCTGGATGGTGCACTCTGCACTCCAAACAGGTGGAAATACAATTGCAATTCTGACCCAGTTTAAAAGGGATAGAAGAGTTTGTTCAAAGAAAAACTGCACTTGGATTTAAGTAGACAGTATGTCATGCTTCTGCAGTCCTTACTTCTGTCAAAGGTGACTTGGTTGAGTGCACATTCAGGACTCACTGGCTAATTTCCCAACTTACATTTTATTAGGCATTCTGGAAAGGATTCAGAACTCTGCTCACTGATCTGACTAAAAAGGAAAAATCGCTGATATACTTTGTCGTACAGGTACATTTTATCTTTCTATTTTCCAGCTTGCATGTAGCAATAGCACCTTTTGATCCCTACATGATAGGCCTACAGTTCAAATCCTACTAACCTATTCTGGGTAATAGTGTATTTTCTCAGTGAATACACCTGTACCTTCGCACTAAAGTCTCTTTTGGTGCCGGTGTGGCACCATGTGGCCAGAATTGTCCTGAGGCACTTCACTGCACATACCACCTTATCAATTAATGTAAAAATACTCAAATTTGTGCATTTTATTTATAAATATTTTATCTTCTGAAGTTATAATCTCCAAAATAGTTGCATGTGACAATTCATATCTAAAATACAAGTATGTGGCTATTATTTGAATCATTAACAATGGTGATTTAATAACCTTATTATACATTTTAAGCTAAATTATCTATCACCAGCATATCACCTGTGTTCCTTTCACTGAGTACATAGATTCACAACTTACAACTAGAGAAAGAAGGAAAAGTGTTCTTTTTTTTCGACATCCAAGAACCTCACAGCGTGTTGTAAATAAGAGATTAATTATGAGCACAGGTCAGTTAACGACCAAGATTGTTAGTTGGCATCAGAAGTGCCAACTCATGCTACATGATAAGATTAACCGAGGAATAATAAGCTAAGATTTAGCATAGACAAACTGAGAAAAACCCTGCAACATTGTAGATAAGCCCTGCTTTTATCCAGTGGTGCAATTAGTTGCTCAGATTTGGCATGGTAGGAGCCAGGGCAACACAAAAATCAATACAACCACACTGTCTGTTGGCACAGCAGAGCAGTGGAATTGCTGGCATTGCATATGAGCTTGAGCTGGGGTATCCAAATGGAGCTGCATTCTCCATTATGACCACATTTTACTGTTCTCCACTACAGAGTACAGACATGCTCTGAGTTTTATAGTAAGTTTGTTGACCTGGTCAAGGAAGTATATTCTCCAGATCTCTGAGGTGGGTAATTTAAAATAAGAGGCTGTAACTTCTATGTTTATTTCATAAAGCAAAATGTTGCTTCAGATTCCTCTTTTTTTTTTTCTTTCTTTCTTTCTTTCTTTCTTTCTTTCTTTCTTTCTTTCTTTCTTTCTTTCTTTCTTTCTTTCTTTCTTTCTTTCTTTCTTTCTTTCTTTCTTTCTTTCTTTCTTTCTTTCTTTCTTTCTTTCTTTCTTTCTTTCTTTCTTTCTTTCTTTCTTTCTTTCTTTCTTTCTTTCTTTCTTTCTTTCTTTCTTTTCAGTAAAAGTTGGAAAGAGAAGCATCCTGGCAGCAAGCCATTTACTATCACTGCAGCTGTATGCATGGGCATGGCAAAGCAGCATAAATTCTCATTGCTAGAAAGTTGCCACTGAGCAGATTCTATGAGCTGTTGAAACCAGGCTTATGCTACTTCTGCATCAATTTTTCTTTTCTTGGCTCCTCCCTGTAAATCAAAATGGAAAGTTAACAGGCTATGAAACATATTTTGTATGGTCTGCTCCAGAATAACACTGTAAGGAGATATGCTAACCAAATAACCATGGCTGGTCTATAATGGAATGGACAAAAAGTGATGCAGTACAGCATCCTTAGTCTTTTCAGGGAAACACCTCAAATGCCTGTCACAGCAGTGACATTGACAGGTTCTGAAGAGATTGGCCTCCAATCTCACACAAAGTAAAAGGATGCCAGCAGGTACTGCTCAGGAGGCCACCAGTTAATAACTACGTAACAGGAATATCATTTGATGAGTGTTTGACATTTATATTACAGGCAAGTTAGGGAGAAAGGGAGCCTTTCACCATGAATATTGTTTTCAATCTGTTAAGAAAATGAAATTTTATTTTCAGCTAACTGAATACGCTGATGAAGCTCAACTTATTTTTACTTATTTCTACTGTTTCTATAAAATAGACATAGCTTACTCTGACTTATAAAACATTTGCATCTTACTGAGAAGTATTCATTAATCACTCTATTCACACTGAAACTGCTATGATAATCAATTCCTATTTGCACGGCTGTGATATGAATAATTTTAAATTTCAGCTCTAATTGTTTTTCTGTTCTGCTGAAAAATGGTTTCAGAGAACTAAGGGTTTTTTTCACACATCTATATGGACTGTATGTACAAGAATGGCCAGGTGTTATTTGAAATACTTAATTACATAAAATTCTGCTGTAGAAATGAAGATTAAGTCTGCTCTCCATCTTCTAGGTTTGCATTTTGCTTAACAGATTAAAATCTGCCTTTCTCAAATACACAGAAACAGATTTTTTTTTTAAGTGTGTACTGGCTCTTCGTGGCTAGAATATAGTTAAGGTACCAAAGCAAATTAAAAACTGATAAATATGCGAAAGCTTTTCTAAGGAATGCAATGTTCTCTTACAACATTGTATTTCTTTCGGAGGAGCAATCCAAACTGCATCTCTTTATTAGGTTGCCCAGAAAGGTTGTGCAGGTGCTAGCCTTGAATTCTTTTCAATACTTGACTGGACCTCAGACCTAGCCTTGTTCTGAGCTGGAGGCTAGACTAGAGACTTTCTGAGGTCCCTTCCAAATTGATTTCGCCTATCTCTGATCATAAATTTAAGGCCCCTAATAAAACAATAGCCCTAAATGCAAGAGAGAGAGAGAGAGATATCTCAGCTGAGAGACTCTTTCTGTCTAACAGAGATCTCTGAATTTAAGAAAAAAGAATCTTTTCTCAAGAAAACTACTGGACTAGCTATCTTCTGTAGTTTACCACAGAATAACGATCTGACCTTTGATTCACAGCTACCACTTTATCTTGCCACTGAATTCAAAACTAGTTATATTTCCATAGCCAGTGCCAACAGATTTTATTTATCTTCTTGTATGGCAAATCATAAACTGTCACAGCTCAAGATGAAACAAGTACAAGCTTAGGAGTTTACATTTAAGCAATAATAGCAGACTCTTCAATATCAATACAAAACAAAGAAATAGAGCAACTTTATATAGAAAAGCAATTGATAGATTAGGGTAGGGTGGGTGCATCCATCATCACATTGTATCATATGGAGATATGAAAAATGCATGGTATCTACATGGGAATGAGCTATGTACATCTCAGTTTTGTTTGAAGAAACATCAAAAAGCAACTTGTAACTCCTTTAACCATAGAATTACTTGGGCTGGCATGTTTTTTGGTAGATGGTCAGTATAAACCAGCTATGACCTGTTCTGTGCAGAACAAGTGTAGCGTGAGCTCTACTAAGTTCATCAAAAGCATTTTGAACTTTGCTAGGGAGGGGTGGAACTGTATTTTATCAGTTCATCACATGTGTACTTACTTTCTATGGATAGAAGAGTTTGGCCCCATACCTGGGTTATCAGCATAGAAAGACATGGGGAGCACTTACTCATCCATACAGTACTCTGGCCATGCCATCCCTGTTACTAGCAGCAGCAGCAACTCCTGAACTGTCAGTATGAAATAAATGAAGCTGCTTAGACAGTGTATCAGCCTTTCTCCATAGAAGAGATGCTGAATTTTGGTATTTCTAACGGCCTTACACATAAGCCAAGATAAATACTCCTGTGGTTTTCATTATTTCTGCAGAGGTGTATTAAGGTGCACTACCAGTTTTAGGTAAGATTTATTCAACCTATTAACATTAAAGTTGGTATCACTGATGTGACACATTGGCAGCTGGAAATTATCTGAGGTCTTACAACAGCACAAATTTGTGTGAATAAATCCAAAAGAGATCAACCACCAAGCCCCAGACTGAATTTACATGTGAAAGACCCTCAGGAGGTATTTTTCATACTTTGACATTATAAAGACCCAGAAGCATGTTAAGTACAGGCATTCTGTGAAGGCATTCTGTACCATAGTTTGAGATGAGCACTAACCATCCAAACTATAAAATCCATAGCCTGCTCCCTGGAGTTACACCCTCACTGGCTCCCACCACCCACAAAGCAACGTTGAGCAGTCAGGAGATGACTGTGTGCAAAAGAAATTAAAGTGTATGCAGCACTAAGGCATTCCAGGTTTCAGCTTCAAGCTCCATGAGTCACATTTGGAAAAGGAAATAGCCCCTATTTTTAATACAGCTGGGGGAATTCTTCATTCAATGAACAACTATGCAGAGTTGCTCTGTATTAGCATCCCATAACACAGCTCCAGCAGCACCAGCCTGTCTTAGGTCTGAAAAACTGAGGGAATGTAGCAGCTTTATTGAGGAAATTGAATTAACTACGGAGATTTTAAACAGAGAAAATAATCAGAAATTAGAGAACACGAGTCTGAAAATTCCACGGTAAGTGAGGCATGTTATAAGTACATATTATATTATTGGCTTTTCACAAATATTAAAATGAATGCTGTATGTATAATGTTGTAAAACTTTACTGAATGAATATAGCTTCTTTTAGTTCTACTATTAATAAAACTTAGAAATAGTAGTGTGATAAATATATTTTTTCTTGGACTATAACATGGTGATGTAAAAAAGCTTTTGTTCGTGTAACTAACTCAGAGAATGGTAAAAAAGGTAATCAGAAAACTCTCCACATTCTTCGATTATCCCATCTGGATAAAGATAGGAGTGACAATCACCAGAATTCCAGGGAAGGAATTTATTCATCTCTGTTATCAGGGAGTGGGCCTACAAGAAGGAGCCACAAGGAAAAAAAAATTTAAAAAAAAAAAAAAAAAGAGTAAAAAAATGTTGATTTATAGGTGTTGATGCATTTAACAAAGTGTTCTCTGAGTTAAGAACGCCAAGCACCCGGCCATTATAACCTTTTGCTTTATTGTCTCTTACTGTCTTTTATTAAACTTTTTAAAATCTAGCAGGAAAGTGAACCTCGTTTTTCACAGGCAGAAGGTAGAGGCAGGGTTCCTGTGAAGCTTATGCTTCTTGAGGGGAAAAAAATACAGATAGAAAACAAAACACATCTCAAAATAGAAGTTGGTTCGGAAAACTTAAGAGGAAGGGGAAATTAAATACCTCCCTCTCAGAGGAACAACTGTGCGCGTTTATGTCTGAAGCTGCTCACCCAGAGTAAGACTTTTACTACTGTTTGTAGGCCGGTGAAGGCCGAGGCAGAGCAGCCCGCCAGGACTCGGTCAGCGGGAGGTTAGGGGAGCACTAGGGCAGGAGCCCGCTGTTCCTGGACACAACCACGTCCCTCCTCAGCCGCCTGCAGCCACCGCCACCCAACCCTAGGGAACCACCCTACGTAAATCACACACTTGCACTAAACAACCCGCAACCCCCAAAAAATAAAAAGAACTTAAAAATAACGGGATTGCCCCGACAGAAGCTGAGGGGGGCGGAGCGAGGCGCGCTTCAGGGCCGAGAAGGCGGCAGCACAGCTACTGCGCTTGCGCACTCCTGGCGCCGCGTGTCACGGCGCCGGGCTGCCCCGCTATTTATGTGCCGTGAGCCCCTGATTGGCCTCCGGGCTGACCAATAGTGCAACGCCGGGGGCGCGACGCAGCCAGTAGGAGAGCAGCATGGCCGTGTGGGCGGGGCGCACGCCGGGTCGCGGGGGCCGTGCGGGGCTGGGAGCGCTGGGGCACCGCTGCTTTTCATGGCGGGCCGGGCGCTGCTGCTGCCGCCGGCGCTCCTGCTCGCCCTGCTGAGCGCCCGGCCATGGCCCTGTGGCACCGCTCCGGCCTCTTCCTCACAGCCCGTGACCGCCCGCCTGGCCGCGAAGTGGCCGGCGACCCCGCTGCTCCTGGAGGCGAGGTGCGTGCAGCCTCCTCCTTTTCTTTCTCCTTCTCCTCCTTCTGCCGGTGGCCGCCTTGTCCCGGCTGTCTCCTGGGGAGCAGGAGGGCAGAGGGACCCCTTTTCCCTCCGGTGAACGGGAAGAAGGGCTGTCGGAGGGGGCTGGCAGCGTTTCTCTCTGTCGGAGGGTGTGTTAAAGTACTTTTTGGATGCGAGGCTGAACTGCTTTCTCCCCTCGGAAAGTGCTGTGGACCGTGCTGGCAAGGCTCTCCCACGCTTTGAGTGAGCTGTACGAGCGGCTTCGTATTTAACCTGCTCAGGCGTTTTGCAGGTCGCTGGGTTGAGGAGATGCAATGGGCCAATTACACAATCCTCGTCTTCCGCTGAGTAACATCTTTGTCTGCCCCTAAGTAATCTGCACATTAATTAAGTGATTATAAAGGTACTAGTGCAGGTGTGAACCTGTAAGAGTGAAACACGGTGGTATTTTAAAGGGTATTGTTAACTTGTAATCCTAACATCACCCTGGAGAAGAGAAGGCTTTGGGGTGACCTAATTTCAACCTCCTGAAGAGAGCCTACAAGGAAGATGGGGAGGGAGCCTTTCTTGTAAGGGCGTGCAGGGGGAGAACAAGGAGGAATGGCTTCAAACTGAGAGTAGCTTTAGACTAGATGTACGGAAGAAATTCTTTACTGTGAGGGTGGTGAGGCACTGGAATGGATTTCCCAGAGAAGTTGCTGATGCTCCATCCCTGGAAGTGTTCAAGACCAGGCTGGATGGGGCTCTGAGCCAACTGCTCCAGTGGGAGGTGTCCCTTCCCTTACCAGGGGATTGGAACCAGATGATCTTTAAGGTCCTTTCCAACCCAAACCACTCTGTGATTCACAATAGAAAAGGAAAATGCTTTCCAGTTTTAAATGTTTGTGGCTCCCCTGCCCATTTGGCTTATATTTGTTTTGTTTTTAAACTTACTGGCTGCTGTTTGGAGGACACCCATGCAGGGGAGAACTGCAAGCTTCTGTAATCAAAGGAGAGGCAAACTTCCAAAGTAAAGATTAGAAAACAATAAAGTCTTGCTAGCAAATAGAACTTTTTGGTAGACATAAGCAAGGGAAGCAAAAGCAACTGATGTTCCCTTAAGGAAAACCACAAACCTTAGAAATGTTACCTGTAAATCATAGAGTCACAGAACGGTTTGGGTTGGAAGGGACCTTGAATACCATATAGTTCCAACCCCTCCCTGTCATGGACAGGGATATTTTCCACTAGACCAGGTTGCTCGCAGCCCCATCCAGCCTGGCCTTGAGCACTGCCAGGGATGGAACATCCTCAGTTTCTCTGGGAAATCTGTTCCAATGCCTCACCACCCTCATAGTAAAGAATTTCTTTTGTATATCTAACTTAAGTTTTGCCTCTTCCAGTTCGGAGAAAAAAAAAAAAAAGGAAGGGTGGTATAAAATAAACCTTATCTTTTATGCTTTGTAAGGGTTAACACTTGTTTAAAAGAGTGTCAGAGATTGGTGATCTCCCTCCGTGCACAGCAAAGTAGATGCCATTGATGAAAGCCTGTAATTTAATGAAAACTATAACCTGACAGAGAGTGTGTTACTTGTATAGTTAGCTACTATTAAATAAAATTTGTATACAGAATTTATTTCATTTATAAGTATGTATTGGACTATCTGTGGAAAAATAAAGTGAACATTTTTGGGGTTTTCTATAACAAAAGAACAGTCTGAATGCTTTACAGCTCTGATGAGTTTGGATGACAGTACTTTGTTCAAAGTATCTTTTGACCAAAATACAGCTCTGTTCAGTGTTTATGCTATGGAGATGGTTGTTAGTCATTGAATATCTAAGATTTGGTTGCTGTTGAAGGTTTTTACACTGAACAACTGAAGGTTTTTACTGTGGTACATCTTCGGACAAAATCAACCCATAGACAATTAATTTTTATTTTTAAACAGTGAATTTATTGCAGAAGATGGTAATGAGAAGTTTTGGCAGTTCTTGGAAACTGTGCGGGAACTAACAGTATATAAGCAAGGAGGTGAGTTAAACAGCATGCTGGTTTTTAATATATTATCTTGTGCTGTATTTAACTTTGAGACACAACACGTTAATTAGTTACAGGCAGGTCAAGCCTGACTCTCCCATTATTGCTTACTGGGTAGGTTTCTTTCAGAAAGCTGTGGCATATTTTCTCCTAAGAGCAATACTTGCAGAGGAACTAAAAAAAAAAAAAAGGAATACAAGATGGACTGAACTGCTCTTACAATATGGAACAGAAGTGTGAAGACTAAAGATGCCTCCCTGCTTACATGACTTGCCAAGAGCTTATAGGATACTGAGACTTATAGGATATTGAGACTTCATGTTTTCTGTAAGATGGATGCTTGCAGAGCATAAAATCATACAAATAACTAAAATGAGAATGCTAGGAAATGTTAAAGGAAAAATTTAAAGAATTACCAGAAAAGGTTTAATACTTGTACATGGCATGGCGAGTGTTTCCTAGCATCAATACTGATGTTTTAGAATAAAGGTTTATCACTGACAAAATAGGACTAAAAAAGCTGTGCATGATTATATGGAAGAATATTAAGTTGTTAGAAATTTGGAGAGAAGACCAAAGCAAAAGATCCAGCAAAAGAAGCATGAAAGGTCACCCTAGAAGAAACCTTGGAGAGCAGCTTACTAGAAATGTCCATGGTAATGAAAACCTGGGAGACCTACAGGGCTTTATACCAGGTTGGGCAATATTAGATCTGCTTGGTAGGTCAACAGATGAGCAAGGTGAAAAAGACTTCAAAACAAGGTAAGCCTGCTTTATTTTACTCTTTACTTACAGGATAGTATAATTCTTTAGGCATGAATGCAAGCACCTAACACTACCACTGGAAGAGACTTGAGGGAAATTGAATGTTAAATTAATAGTCAAAAGATAAAAAATTGTAGAAAGGTCATGTAGAAAGGGGCAGTGAAAAGTGCAGGTACATGAAAAATGCTGTATATGGGAGAGAGGACTTGAGAAACATGTTTCAACGGTTGTGACTGACTGAATACAACTTCAAAAAGATTGTGGTGTGCATGTGGTAATGTTATTTGAGTGCTCAGCAGCACCCCAAGCAGCCAGTAGACTTAAAAGATTAGTAAGGAAACAGAGAGACACATAGTAAACATAATTTTGCTGCTTTTGATTCCATGATGTGCTTTATGTCGAGTAAAGTGTGATTTTTGACTTTACTAGCTCACTGTGTTTTCCTTGTAATTTCTTTAGATGGAAAAAGTACAAGCAGAAAATGTACAAATACTCTAAAATTAATTGTAGAGTATCAGCTGGGAAAATGATAAAAAGCACCCAAAATTACTGTGAGATAGTGATCTCAAAGTCAGAAGCATGTACAAAACCAGAGAGAGTCACTGAGAACAGAATGCCAAGGTGGTGAGTGTTGCTAAAAGCCATTCTGTATAAGGCACGAGGACATGGAAAGTGGAAGCAGGTGCAGAATTTGACCTGTGCTCAGCTGCTAGTAGTGTTTGTTGAGGCAAGTGCTGTTGTCTAATGCTGTTTAAGGTCTTTGTCAGCACACAGGACAGTGGCATGTATTGCATCCTCCACAAGGCTGGGAATGACCCAAAACTGAGAGGAGAAGCTGGAAGGTAGGGCTGTAATTGGAGGGACCTAGGCAGGCTGGAGAGACAGGCCAACAGAAACATTGGGAAATTTAGAAAAGGCACTTTACAGACTCCCTGCATGTGGGCTGGAATAATCTCAGCAACAGCATAATCTTGGTGCTGACTGACTAGAAAGTGGTTTCTTGAGAGAATGGAGATCCTTGCAAACAGTGAGAAGGCCAGCTGCATGGCAGGTTGCAGCAGCAAGAGGGTAGCCAACAGGTCAAATAAAGTGTTTATTCCACTGTATGAGGAATACAGTGTTTATTACTGAATCTGGAGTACTGGGGCCATGTTGGGGCTCCCTGTGAAAGGAAAGACAAAAGTCCATCATTGCAGAAATCTAGGAGAGGATCCCTGCAATGCTTAGGGAGCTGGAGCAGACTTCTGAGGAAAAGCTGAGAAAACCGTGAGTGAACCTGAGAAAGGAACAAGTGAGAGACCTTGTATCTTCAGTTTCCTGATAGAGAAATGTGCAAAAGAAACTGGACCCAGGCCCCTCCTGGAGGTACACAGCAGTATGAAAAAAAGCCAAGGGCAGAAGTTGAAACATGGAAGTTGTGGTTAATACTAGAGAAAATGTTAATGCCATGGGGTTGGGTAAACACTGAAAGTGACTGCTCCTGGAGGTTGTGGAATCTCTATTCATTGAGATAATTCAAAATTCTTCTGCATGAGGCCTTGAGCAGCCTAGTCAAGACTTGGAAGTTACATTTCTAAGTAATAGTTTGGATGAGGTGACCTCCAAAAGTCCCTTTTAACTTACTCTTTTTTTTTTTTCTATGAGTGGTTTAGATGCAGTTGGTATTACCTTGAGATAAGACTGCTGCATTAGATGGTGTGTCAGGGATATTTTTATCAGCCATCTCTTTTTTGCTTGCTTGGACACACTTTCTAAGGAGTTTGAAGCTTTAATGACGTTTATTATTAGTGACACAGATGTCTGTTGAAATTAACTGTTAGTTAAATACCTACTTCACCTGGATAAACTCTGTGATTGAGAATAAATAAATTACAGTAGGATGATCTCCATGACCTGTCATGCCAATGAACTGTTACATGCTGGCAGTTGGCACCCTTGAGACTGTACTAAAATACTACTTTAATTAAGCATATTGAGCAGTTGATGGGTGTATTTATCTGTATGCCCAACACATACCTATGACAATGCAGGAAATTTTGAAAGCCACCAAGTGACTTTCCTAAAAGTGTAGTCATAGTTGGGGTAGTCTTAATCCAAGGAAATGGATGCTCTTCATAAACAGGAGGTCTGCATTAAATGTTTACAATAAACTGGTTAGCTTGAGTGAAGAATCTGGTACTGCAGGACTACTGTGGCTCAGTTCACAGTGAGGTGTGTAATAGTTTACCTCTGAGGAGAGGTTGGACCTCTATATGGTGTGGAATGAGTTCTGTCTTAGTTGCAGCATGTCAAGATACATTGACATAGAGAGATGTTCATGATGTCTTAAAACTGATGTAGCAGCAGCTACTTCAGTAAATGAAAGCATCTGGCTGAAAAAGGATTGGTCGAGGCAATTTACTTCAGTTATTCTCTGAGTGATGCCAAGAGTAGTCAGGATGAATAAGCAGGAAATGAAAGCATTGTTTGTTTAAATAGAAACATTTTCATAAAAGATACAGAATTCCTAGAAAATCTGGGTTTAAAAGGAATTTGATTATAGACTTATATCTCAATATACAGTTGAATGTTTCAGAAGAGTCATAAAGTGTTAAAACTAGAAGGCAACTTAAAAAATCAAGTAGGGTAGCTTGCTTTTTTCCTTCTAAATCTTCTCTTGGATGATTTTCAATCTGTTTTTTTTTTTAATTAGTTCTCAGGACTTGTTTTAAATTTAGAATAATCAACATCTCTTGTTAATTTGCTAATTTAAAATATTTAGTGTTACTGAATTGGGTTTATTAATGGTCTGTTTAGCTGTGATATTTGTAGCAGCTTAATGGATTTGGTAGGCATTATCTACATGGAATTTGGTGAAACATTAGTGATATGTTTGGTGGTTTTAACTTTTTTCTTTTTTAATATGAACTCAAATCAACTTGGGGAGCATCTTGATTATACTATATAGAAAACATGAAAAGGTTAGTGATGGGATACACTGTGTTGAATTAAGGTCTTCAGGGAACATGGACAACATTGTTTATATCTACTTAATGTGCAACATATTTTCTGCCAGGCTGGTGAAATACTTGGAAAAGCAGATGATGCTATTTTGAGCCACAGGTATGTTATAAAGAAATGAAAGCTGCAAAATTTTCGTGCTAAAACCAGCACTTACAAAACACTGAAGATGGCATTTTAAACTTGCTGGTGCTTTAATATCCCTGAAGGTTAATTTATGGTTGCTGAGGGAAAGTAAGTAGCCAGTTCCCTGCCGACTAATTATCACTTGAGTGTTTACTGTCTTCCCAAGTGCTTCAGTTTATATATTGAATTTTCAGCAGCCTCATAAATATATATTAAAAACCAAAACAAAACCAATGCACAAACATTTTCTATATGGAAGCAATTTTCTCTGAAAAAAATGTAACAGTATATTTCATATAAACAACAATCATGCAAATTATTTTTTGCAATCTAGAAGACTACACATTATTCACAACTAAATTAGACAAGTGTTTTTTATGTGTATAGCAAACTGATTTCTATACTAATAATGCAATAAAATAAAGTAGTCCCTCTTTACTGGCATCTTGCTTTAATGGCACAGAGACTTGATGGCCAGTGATTGCCTGAACTGCTGTTACCCAAGATCTCTAACTCCCTAGCTGATCTGTGTGGATCCAGACATTCATATCTGTGCAGTTGGAGCAATCCTCATACATCCATCCCACCAAGTAATTATTCCAGTACATTCTGTTCTTCTGATTAATTATGTCCCTTATGTTTACTTTCCCTACCTCCTGTGCCTCAGTACTTTGAATTCTCTTGTGGGTTACCAGCATATATTCAGATTAACTTTGTGCTGTGGGTGCATGATGTCTGAGGAGCTGTGCTGTTATACTTTCTTGTCTTTTGTGACTGCCCCGGTTTGTCTCTTTTAATTATTTTTAACTTACTTGTGATAAGAGATAGTGCTGTAAATTGTGGATAGTAAATGTCAGCATTTCAACATGAGTCTGCTTAGGTGGCTGTTCAGTTCTTGCTGTAGTCAGTCTAATCAGTTTGGCTACAGAAGTTGAGAGGGTTTTTCAGCAGACAAATTAGGCCATCTTCAGAGTGAGCTTTTCAGGTTTTGTTGGCCACTAGGCTATATTTCTCATGGTAGGATGAAAGTTTGCAGATGTGAAGCTCACACATGCATTTGGATGTCTGCAGTCTGGAGCTATATCCTGTTAATGTGGTTTCCTATTTGCTTTTAAATTTACTTTGTTAATGATTTTGTGGTAATGTGCTGTCATGCAGGATTTTATAACCAGAAAAATCTGGTTCTTCGTGATTCCGTCTAACATCCTAAGGAACTTACTATGAATTCTACTCTTTCAGCAGTGTTAAAATGCGCTTGGAGGGCAGGCAGTACCAAATTTCAAGTATTCAATACTATGTGAAAATAATTTGCAAAGATCAAACCATAGTTCTGATTAACTGAAATTAGCTCAGTTGGTTAGAGCATGGTGCTAATAACACCAAGGTCACAGTTCAATCCATGTACAAGCCTTAAGAGTCCACTTAAATTCACTGTAGTATTGAACTTGAGGATCCTTGTGGGTTCCTTTTTTTTTTTTACTTAATAAAATCATAGTTGTCATAATCATCTTTCAGGAAAAAAATGTCAGCTGTTTTAAACACACCAGTGAAAGCACAGATGAGATTTATAAGACAAAAAATTAAAGACTTGTGGTTAAAATATTTTTTTGAGGAAGTGTCTTTGGAATTATGTATTTAATGGCTCTACATTGTCTTCAATAGGATGTTATTTGGGGCTGAGTGGAGAGGCAGAAATTTCAGATTTAATTTTATTTTTGTGGAGATAATTTGAAGAAAATTTGAAAATACTGTTATTGAAAAAAATTTCAATCTGGAAGGATTTGTTGATTCCGAATTTTTATATTCACTGTTTTGAATGTGTGAAGCCAAATTTATCTCATTTAGAATAATAGAATAATTAAGGTTGGAAAAGACCTCCAAGGCTAAGTCCAACTTTTCACTGATTGCCACTCTCAATTAAGCCATAGCACTAAGTGCCATGTCCAGTCACTTCTTGAAGACCTCCAGGGATGGTGACTGTACCACCTCCCTGGGCAGCCCATTCTAGTGCTCAACCACCCTTTCAGTGAAAGAATTCTTCCTGATGTCCTACCTGAACCTCCCCTGGTAAAGCTTGAGGCCATTTCCCCTTGTCCCGTCAATACTTGGCAGGAAGAAGAGGCTGACCCTGACCTGGCTACAGCCTCCTTTCAGGTGGTTGCAGAGAGTGATAAGGTCTCCTTTGAGCCTCCTCAGGCTAAACATCCCCAGCTCCCTCATCTGCTCCTCACAGGAGACTTGTGCTTGAGAGCCTTCACCAGCCTTGTTGCCATTTGCGTTCTTCCAGGGCTGTGTGTAGGTGTAGAGAACATAGATAGGTTTTCATCCATTGAATTTAATGTAAGACAGGAATAATTACATGTCAGGATTAACCACAGCTGGCAACTAAGTATGCAACTAAGTAGTCCATGTCCACTCTCTGTCCTCCCCAGTAGGATAAGGAAGAGCATTAGGAAAAGGTAAAACATGTGGGTTGAGATGAAAACCGTTTAATCATTGAAATAAATTCAAATATAATAATAATATAACAGGAAAAAGAGACGAATAAAACTTCTCTCAAGTGATGCACAGTACAATTACTCATGACTCACTGGCTGATGGCCAGCCTGTCCCCAAGCAGAGATGGACAACTCCCAGCCAGCTCTCCCAGTTTATATACTGAGTGTGGCATTCCACGGTGTGGAGTGGCCCTTTGGCCAGTGTCTCTTGGTCATGCTCCTTCCCAGCTTCTTGTGTACCTCCGTGCTGGCAAAACATGGGAAACTGCAAAGTCCTTGACTCAGAGTAAGCACTGTAGCCACAACTTAAAGCTTCAGTGTGTTATCACATTGAATACAAAACACAGCACTGTACCAGCTGCTAGGAAGAAAATTAACTCTACCCCTGCTGAAACCAGGACATCATATGGAATTCATGGGAAGGAGCTTTCTTGAAATGCAGATTATATACTTTACTGATGTTAGGGGTTTTTTCTAGTGAATTGCAGCAAACTCAGCCTTTCTAAATAAGGAGTTTTAAGGAGCAGAAGGCAGAAAGGAGATACTAGAGGCTTTAAGAGCAAAAGAAGATTTATTTTTTTCTTACAACTACGATAGGGTTGTAAAGAAGAAAATGAGAGGATAGAAGCTGCTTAGTTATGAAAATTGAGTATGCCTCTAGAATGAGAATTGAAGGTTAATTATTTCCAACCAATGTTCTCTATTATCACTTCTGTCATTTCCAGACACCATCCACCTACCTTCTTACTCAGAGTCCTAATTTTGACCTTGAAAATACAAGATATGCAGGGAGGGAAAAGCTACTTTACATGTTGTAGCCATTCTCATAGTCTTGTTTATCATATATTTTTAAGGAAGAAATAGAGTATGTGAGAGAAGCTCAAAGAATGACACCTTTAGGAGATTTTTCTTTATGTAAATTGCATAGTTGGAGTGTTTCAAAATTAAATGTGAGGAAATTATTTGTAAAATAATGCTCTATTCAGGCCTCTCCATATAGGTTTTTCGAGAGACACTATTGTTGCGTGGGTTTTTATATTGTTGAAAATAATTTCAATATTAACTAGTGCTATTGAGCTCTCTTTTGTTGTTTTTTGTGATATTAGGCCTCTGGATTCATAGGAAAGGAAAGAGTTATTGGTGGACAACACTGAAGACTTTTAAATGCCAAGCAGCACTGGCATAAATGCTTATTATGCAGTGTTGGTAGATATGCTACATCATTTAGGGCTAAATACTAAAAGTTTGTCTTTTCTTTTGTTTTTTTTTCTCTCTTCAACAGATTCAGAGTACTCCTATTACAATTTAATCTTGAAGAAAGCAGGACAATTTTTATCAAATTTGCAAATCAATCTGTTGAAGTTTGCACTTTCCATCCGGGCTTATTCTCCAACTGTTCAGATGTTTCAGCAGGTGACAGTATTGCCTGATATATTTGGTACATGATTGAATGAGGTATTTTGGCTAAACAATGTTCGTTGTTACAGTTCCATAAAATACATGCCAGTATTATTAGGAATCAAACATGATAAAGGTGATGCTTTATAAGCTGGTTATATTGACAAGAACAAATATTGATGTTCAATTGTGTGGATAGCATTCCTTTCAGACTAGAATTTTTTTGCAGTTCATTTTTTAAAACTCAGGTCGTGGGGATTTTTTTGCATTGCTTCAAACAATCCTGTGGCAATTCAGACATTCCCAGAGTAGGACATTTCCTGTAGCTTCAAGTAACTTTTATCTGTTATTTAGTGGATTGCTCATCTTTCTCATTGTTTTAGTATTTGAAAAGTTGAAAAATTAGAAAAACCTGCTTTATTAATGAAAAAGTGAGAGGACAAAATTCACAGTACTTCTAAACCTAAAATTGCTACTCCTCCTTTTAGCAATGCCACCTTTAGGATAAAGTGAGAAATCTATGTTTTTGAAAGGTAATAAGCTGTAATAAAGTTAGGGAGTTTTGCACATGTCTCTGGAGGAATATCATAATCTCAGACTCATGTCTTTTTGTGTTTACCTTTCAGCTGGTGATTCCAGACTCACTGACATGCAGTCACATGATTCCCACTTCATATTGGAATAGCTGAGTAGAGTTTTTAAAAACGGATGGAAAAGAGAGAATCAAACATAGATGTTATTTGTTTGGGATTTACTGGTTTAGAAGTCTAATCTTCAGATGTTAACATGATTGCTGATAGCAACCAAAGTTAAAAATACCTCAGAGTACAGGCTGTGATTTCAGCTTGTGGATGAGATTTCTCAGTCCTGTCTCTACAGAATATAAATGTACTTTTCATTTTCTGGAATAGGACTGCATTTAATAAACAGTTTCTCACAAAGGTTGTAGGGTCTTAATCTTTTAATGTTTTTCTTTTTTTTTCTTTTCCCCCCACATGTACCCAGTTTTCAATGGGCTTAATTAGAAACACAGCTTAATGGGAACTGTTGAGTTATTTTAATCAAAGGGATGTGAGTTTAAGTGCAATCAAAGCATTCTGGTTGAGTATAATTGTTGAAATATTAGATTGCAGCTGATGAACCTCCACCAGAAGGCTGCAGTGCATTTGTGGTTATCCACGAGAAGCACACCTGTAAGACTAATAAAATAAAAAAGCTGCTGAAGAACGCTACTAAGAGGTAAATATAATCATCTGGTTTAAGAGGAAAAATAGATTACTAAAGAGCTTAATATTATGAGAGTTCCTCAGTTATGAATCAAAGTAGGTTTTAAAATAAAATCATAGACCTTTGGTCCTCTAATCACATGGACAATTTTTTATTTTTTCCTTTTTTTTTTTTCCTCTTTTACATGGAATAGTTAAGTTTAAGTTACAGTGTACTTTCTTTACAAACTTACAGTTCTGTATGTCTGACACAGTACTCTGTTGAGAGACCTTTCTCTGTAATCAGTGTCTCTGCACTTGAGGTTTTCTGGGTTGCAAGGGCTTGGCATAGGAGTAGAAGAGGAGTCTTCCTCAGCTGGCATAATCTTTCCTCACCTTGTGCTAGACTTTGCACCTATCAACCCTTTCTGCAGGTTTTGTCCTCTGGTAACTAGTGTCAGTCTGTAACTGGAGCTCTGAAGTAAAATGTGTAGAACCTATCAAAATAACAGTAACGAAGTAATGCAATCATAATATTTAATCTCTACTTTTTAAAAACAGTATCACTTTTTTGTTTTGTCAAGACTTGCATGTAGCATTCTTTCCTTTCTTGGTTGTTTTTTTTCCCCTTGCAATGGTCTCCCTAATATACATTAGTGTCCATAGCCTCAGCCACTTCATGGAGATATGCAGAGCTGAAAGATGATTTAATAGGGTATATTTCTTGAATTCTGCTTTCTGTCAAATACAAATTGTGGGGGAAACCCTGAAAACCTATATATTTGTGTCTTAGGGATTGGTTGCTTCTGAAAATAATTATGTGTTCTACACATGCGGTTTGTGGTGTATTCTAAGTCCATCGATACAATTACAGCCTACTAAATCATTGTCTTTTTCTTATTCAATAGCCGAGATTTCTGTAAAAACAACTCACTGTCTTGTTTACAATGTCCCATTTTTACCAATTATATTCTTCTAAAACATGTGGGTTTTTTCTGAAATAAAATCCAGATATGCTACAGATAATTTAAAATGTTGAATTCTTGTGGCCACGTATTAAGGCATCGTGAGACCATAACATTTTCTTGCTATGTGTAAATATAGTAAACTTTTAAAGCAATTAACTGGATTCAGCACATTCTCCTCTTTGGAGGTCATTATTCTCAAATGTACGGAATTCTGGAAAATCACAATACTAAACAATAGAATCCTGAACTATTCAGAATTGAGAGAGTTAGACTTCTAGAAATCATTAAGAACTTGCAACAATATTGAAGTTTCTTTTATTTCATTGGTCTTCTATTTTCAATAACTTTGCAGTCAGTCACATCACACCATTCAGAGTTGCAGGGACAAAATCTTGATAAATTTTTCCTCCTTCTCACCACCCCAAAAGTAATTGTGTCACTCAAATATTTAGAGTACATGGAGCTAGACTCTGAGAAAAACATACTCACATTCACATATTCAGGTAATCGTTCCCACTGTTAGTTCCATTTGTACTCCGGATAGCAGATGCTTCACCTATGCTGTTGAAATTTAGGCTAGGTGATAATGATAGGGCTGTGCTCCTCTTCTTTTTTTTTTTCCTACCAGGTGAACAAATGATATAAGGGACAGTGTGCCATGTCACAGCTGGTTACTCTAAACCACTTACTCTTTTTCTGTGTTTTCACAGAAGAGATCTTTTTGATTTATTGACTCTATTTTTTTTATTTCAAAGTATTTTCCTTTGTGCTCCATTCTATGTCTTCTGTCTGTCATGACTCTTACAGTTCAGCTAGGCAAATTTCAGTTATGTTTTCAGTTGTTAACCATATTTGGATGAGGATGCTAGAAATGTCCTGATTTTAGGGACTGATAATTTCAAATCTCACTGGAAGAGAAAGAAGAGGCTGCAGCATTTCTTTTTGTGTGGATTCATCATCTCAACTCAACATTCAGGAAGTCTCAGGCTCTTTGGACTAAGGAGAGCCCACATACTCTGCATGTCAAGGCTAAGGTTTTGCTTCATCCAGTCCTTTATGCAACAGCAGCTATGATTATGTCTTTTGCACTTTCAGCTCTGTTGCCATGGACTGTGTGGCTCTAACTGGAAGTGTTTTGTGAGGAGGTGCAGTGGCTTCAGAGCTAAAGGGCTCTGGGTGTGTCAAAGAACACATGGTTAAATGATTGGGATCACTTGTCTTGCTGGCTGTCCAGAACACAGCACTAAGGTTTCTGGGGCTGTCACTGTGAAGAGCAGAAGCATTAATTGGAGTCAAATTTTGCTCAAAACCATCAGTGCCTTACATTTGTCAGTACATGTTTGCTGTCTTCTATCGTGTTGCTTCTGCATCCTTTCCTGAGTACTATCTAGACGAGCATTTATTTGCCTGTACTACCCTAGTAACTGATTAGCAAGTGCTGAACTCCACATCCGTGTAATTTTTTTATCTTTTTCTTTTCATCTGCCTAGCTGTTCTTCCTTGTCTTTTAGGCAGCCTTCTTATGAGCATCTCTTATGTCAGGAAATTAATTACCTTTCAGTTCTAAGAGCAGGAGAATCAATTCCTTGTCACTACTATTCAGTGTTGAAGAGAAACAGAGAACAGAGGCTTATCTTGGATATACAAGGGCTGAACACTTTAATTTTCAACCCAAGGTCATTAGAAGAGCTCTATGCAGTGTTATTTTATTGCAGCACTTAATATTTTCATGAAGCATGTTCACTGTGATATGAGATTCACTATTCATATCATGGCAGCACTCAGTAACCACTTTAGTTCGTTGGTTGAAGTAGAGGGGATAAAGTTAGATAAGAAAAGAGAAGCTCCCTTGGTTGAGGTTTTCCACTCTCTCCATGATAGTGGCAGCTCTTGTCTCTGGTTATGAGAAGGAAGTTGCACAAGTCACATCCCACACATATACTTTCATTGGGGCATATCTGCATCAGTTCTTCCAAGAGCTTACTCATTCAAGTGTCATTTCAGACACCTGGATCTCACCTATTTGGCCTGCCTTGTCCTGTGATAGTTGTGGGAGAACTTGCCTGATATTTGTGTGTCACCTGACTACCTGTACCCAAGTTAATTCTTAAACTGGGCCCCTCCTTTTATTTCTGCCTTAAAAATTAGGTCCTCAATTGCATACCTGCCAAACTTACATAGGACGTTGATGTTAAAATGCAGAGTAACCTCATACAAATTGTTCCTGCTTGAACTGAGAGTTCGCAGCACATTACCTCCAAAATTTTACTTTTGCAGTGTAAATTATTCTATATTGTTTTTATGTTGAAAATGTTCTAAAGATCTACATCACAGACACTGTGGTGTTCTGCTCAAACCTTTCCAGTATGGCTGTTCAGTGGGTGTGTACCACACACAGTTCTGTACTGTGTGTTGAATTAGTGTTTCCAACTTGGCTTAGGGAATGCTTGGAGACAGTTTACTGGTCTTTTGACCATCAGTACAAAGGCAACTTTGAAAAAGTGTGCTCATCGATAATTAGTACCTTGAGTGTATTACTCAATTATATCCTCTGTTATTTCTCCATCTTTCCCAGGTTTTATTCAAAAGATGTTTGTAGTCATCTAGGAAATCATTGCAGCATAACTTTTCTAGTCATGTTTTTCAATTAAGAAGGTAGGTAGGCAGTCAAAATTTGCAGAACTAGCTAAACGAGCAGAGTTTGAAGGTGTCAAAATAGTATAACCCCAGTTAGTTTCCAGGTGTGTTGCCAGCTTTCTCAAACTCTACAGAATCTCCCTCTGCTATTCTGTTACTCACTGATTGCTCTGTGCATCTCTGATAGATGTAATGTATCTTTCAAATTAAAAGCTTCAGGCTGTTACTGATGCAAAAAATCTCCAAACGCTGTGCTTTTCGTATGCTTTGTGTTGTGATTGGATAAAATATATTTAAATTATTTATAGTTGATGCTGATTTTTCAGTTTCTTATACTTTAATTTGTGAATTTGTTGTTCTGGGTTTGTTTGTGAGCAATCGTGATTATTTTGTGATGATTTTAACGTGGCTTTTATATACTTTTAGCATATAAACATTTACTAGTTTTTTAAATTATGAAGTAGAAAAACTGCCACTGTTTTAATAAATTCTATGACTTTATAATATCACAATTATTTATTTTAAAACCAGACCTAGGCCATATCTTTTTAAGGGAGACCATAAATTCCCAACTCTCAAAGAGGATGGCCCAGTGGTTATTCTATATGCAGAAGTGGGTACAAAAGACTTTGTCAAATTCCACAAGATTTTGTCTGAGAAGGCACAGAAGGAGGAAATTGTTTATGTTCTTCGGCATTATGTTCAGGTATGCAATTCAAATCAACATTTTTTCAGTAAATTGTTAGTATTCTCTCTTTGCTTTGCTTGCTTTTTGACAAAACACGTTTTCTACATTTATTTTTGCATTTGCCTAAATTATGTGCAATACATTTTCTAATACTAAAACTCTGCAGGTAAGTAACTCACCAAATACAAACCATGAAGCCAGGAAAGCATGGTAATGTTGCCAGTCCTGCATGCAAGCACTGATTGCATCATTGATCTTGAAATACCTCTTTTTTGAATATATATTTGGGTTTTATACAGTGTATGAATATCTCAGGTGAATCTTGGTGCAGCAGACTGTGCATATTAGTATCTAGAATTAGAAAAATAGAAAGCAGAATAGAGAATCAAATTGAGAAATTAACAATTATATTTCTACATATTCCCCATGTAATCTCATGTTCATTGAGATACAGCAACATAGGCTATCACAGTCAACATCACTCTAAATGTTTGTGCTCCATAGTGTCACTATTTGAAACATAGTGTTTCTGAATTCTTTTCTTAACTTACTCTTCTCCCCAAAACAGAACAAGAAAAATACCAGTATATGGAACTGTATTGTCCCCAGTTTTGATTATTAGAAGGCTTTTGTGATTTATATTCAAAGTGCAGCTCTTAAAGAGTGTGACTAATCTGAGAATAATCTTATGGAGTGAGAGGTTGCTGTGATTTATGTAGGCCAGGTATTTTAGGGAGATGAGATATGTAGTTTGCAGATGACTTTGAGTTGTTTGCTCACAGTAATGAAATAGAGAATTTGAGGAAACCAGTCTTGAATTTAAAGTTGTGTGTGGTTTAGTTTTTATTGAACTTTGTTATTTTATGCTTTTATTTCAATTAAATGCCTACTTGCATATTAAATGTCTCATTACTCTGCCTGGCTTATGCATCATGGTCTCCCCAAATGCGTGTTGTCTTCTTCCCTGCACCTTTTCTCTCTTCAGACCTCTCCTCCCTTTTCTTCCTTCCTCACAACCTTCATTTTTGTTCTTTGGTACACACTGGGATGGATTCTCCCTCCTTTTTTACATTAAATGCCAGAAGAGGGAGCATTAATTACAGAAGAGGTATGGTCTTTCTGCTGTCTCTTTCTTTTTTTAACCAGTATCACTGAGGCTACTTGTAGAGTGCTCTCTGCTCCCTCTGCCTTGAGTTTTGCTAAGAGGATGGACAGAGAAGCCTCCCAGCCCTGCTGGGTTTTCACTTGTAGTCTGGAGGATTCTCAGTACAGTTCTTAGAAATTGCAAGCTAAAGCTCAAAGGCTTTCAAGAAATTGCTGCTGTGTGTGTGCAAATTGCATTTTGGAAAGGGGATTTTCATATATTTGGGGTAAATTAGGACATGTATTCCGAAATAAGTATGCTTTGTGTAACTACACTATTGAAGTCAAACTTCCACTCCAAGGTTAGAAGTAGCTGTTGTTTGTTTTTAGTAAGTGGCAGCCTGTTTTTAGCAGTGATACTTTAACATACTTTATTAATATTCCTTGCAGAAAGTGACTAATTGTTTTATCAATACTTTTTTAAAGAGTAAGTCTGGAAAAAAAAATAGAGAATTTCCTCTTAACATCCTAGAAGTCTGGCAGCATTAGAAAGGAATTAGTATCAGTTTGAAATGTGAATTGTGAGGCATCAATAATTGCGTAGGGTGCTATGAGCTCTGCCTATTCTAGTCCCTCTTCTAGTAATGTGTGAAGACTACAATTTTGACCAGCCTTTCTGTGATTTGCAGGAGATAAAGGACATTGTCACATTCTTTTACATGCCTTCTCAGTGGACTGTCAATATGCCTTGCACTTTGAGTTGAAAGATGAATTTAAGTAATGACTTAAATATCATAACATTTTAAAGTTACAGTATTAATATTGTTAATCTTCTTTAAATTTTTTTTAGTTTTTTTAAGTTATGTTTTTTATTTCTGTTAAAATATTATCAAGCAGAAACCAAATTCCAGGAAAATGTATTTATCTGGATATGGTGTGGAACTTGCAATAAAGAGTACAGAATATAAAGCAGTAGATGACATGGAGGTTAAAGGTATGTGGGTTTTTAAATTTATTTGATATCTTGTTGGAGGTACTATTGAAATGTATTAAAATCTTCAGTTTGTACAATATTCATTAATGTACAAAGTCATTAATGTTTTGAAGGCTATACTTAATTTCTGTCTACAGAAGGAAATGTCAGGTATTAGGAACTAAGAAATTAAAATACGTGAGAACATTTGTAAAGATCTATGCAATTTTCTAACCTCTACTGTTTTCTGAGGCTCTTCAAAACACAATCTTGTCTTTTTTCTCTCAGTAATTTTAAGATTGTTTACCTTTGTCTTCAGTTACTTTATGATTGATGACATCTCACGTATACTAATAACTACAGTATCTACACATTAGTGTTTCAGGGCTGAGGGGTTTTTTCTTCTGAATTTCTCTGGACATACTTTCACAATCTTGTGTAGAAAAGTTGCAATGTACCATAGAATTTGGACCAGTGCATGTTACAATGTATTGAAATGAGACATTTGCTATAGAAAATGGTAACAAAGAAATTCGTTTGCAGGGACATTCACAAGATAAAAGTAATCTGTCTTTGGTAAGCCTAAGGTTTAATGACTTTTGAGTCATGTCAAAAAACAGTTTAGTTTTTCTGAAGGGGAAGAAACTGATCTCTGACTTATATCAAATGCTAGCTGGAGATTCAAGTGGTTTAAGGTCATCAGGCTTTTCAAGTGTAAATTTGGTAGTAGTTGACTGGTAAGAGTTATAATTTATCACTTAATCAAACTGAGAAATTGCTGTTTTGGAAAGTGAGCTGTTTAACCGCACCTATTTAATTTTATTTAAAAATTGTTACTACTGAGTGAAATATATTAAAAATTTATTTTAATATTGCAAAGTTCTGTAGAGTAATTAATTCGGATGCCAAGATATGTGGGTGTAAATTTAATTAAAACTACATCTGGGACTGACAACTTTGTGATTGTATGTTTCTATTAACTGTTTTATAATTCATAAAAACATAATACTGCAATAACTTTCTTGGCTTATATTGTCTACCTGTGTTATGTGTTCAGGAGCAAATGAAACAAAAGAAGAGGAAGATGAGGAAGAGGAGGAGGAAAGTGATGTCCAAGGATTTCTCTTTGGCAAATTAAAGTGAGATGATATAAATTATAATTAAACTTTTACGTTTGTTTCTGGAACCTCAACCAGTTGGGCTTTTCTTATAGAAGAATTGAGATTTATTTTGGAAAGTACTTTATTTGGTGGAAATTTTTTTTTAATGTCTTGTGAACAGAAAGATGCAACGGCTGTTTATTCTGTTAATTTCAATGTATTGCGTTTAGTTTTCTAATTATCTTAGAATGTCTGCAGTAAACTTTTAAAATTAAAAATATCTGCCTAGGTAACACAAAAGCTTAGAACGTTGTGTTTTCACATTTGTTAGATAATTAGAATCAAAATGTTGCTTTTCAAAATGCAAGAGTAGCACAAGAAATCCAAACCCATGGGCTGTATCTCCATCACGTGTTATTAAGAAGGATAGTAACGGATTTCATAGAGTTAAGGTGTGATATTTTTAGGAAAATGGGTTTACTATAGATACCATCTCATTTTGGAGTTTGTGAATTTGTCTTCCCTTCCAGCAGGAGCTCTTATCTCCAAGCTGCAATCTGTTAAATGAAATTGAATGTTACCCTACTGAGCATTCCTTCCAAGTCCTCAGTTGGTGGATTCATTTTGTGGTTTCAGTCCAAGTGCTTCCCTTTTCTTGTAACAGATCCATGTAGTGGATCAGAAATTTTTTTCTTCAGCAAAAACCCTTGAGATTGTGGGTCTTCTCTAGATGTCATTCTCTCATTATTTAAAACAAAAAGTAAAGATGTTTGTAGATATTGTCACTAAGCTAGGTTTAGCTATAGTTAGACTCTTGATTCTCCACTGTGACTGATTTGTGAAGTTGGCAGATAGTTCCCTTTTTCACATTGTTTCTAGATTCATTTTTTTCTCTTCTTCATAAAGGAGGTGAAATAGATGTTTCAGTAGGCTATAAATTGTCCCTCTGTCAGCTGTGAAATAGTTATGAATGCAAGCAGAAGACGTTTTTGTTTAGAAATTTAATGGAATTTTTTTTTATTCAAGGATATCCTGTAGCAGGCTGAAGTATTTGCCCTCAAAACTTCTTTACCTCCCTATTATGTTTCCAAAACAAATAGCTAAGCTTTTGTGTACCATGTTCTTTAGGTCTGACAGATAATTTGTGTGCTCAGTAGATTGATTTCTGTCAGTGCTGTCAATTTATAAAACATGTTCTCAACATTGTCTTGCCTATACCTCTTGTAGTTATTGCCACAAAGAGTGCATTCAGTTACACCCAGTATTTAGTACAGTTGATGTCCAGTTCAGTATACATCATCCTGTAGTAAGCTAAATAAACAGTTACCTGTATGGTGTGTTAATACTGTCCAATCTTCAATGTCATTTATTCCATCTAAATTTATGTGGCAGGTTTTGAGACAGATTACTACAAAATAAGTGAACTCCTGGTATTTAATAAGAATTTTCTTATGTAGAGAGTTGTCAAGCATTGGGACAGGCTGGCCAGGAAAGTGGTTGAATTGCCACGCCTGGGTAGAACTTAGGGACATGGTTTAGTGGTGCACTTGACAGTGCTGGACTAATGGTTGGACTTAAGGATCTTAAAGGTCCTTACTGACATAAGTGATTCTATGATTCTTTTTAACTGAAGTTTAGTCCTCAGAAATCACCTTTTCTCACCCAAAATCCATATTTTTGTTTCAAGAAGGAATTGAAGTTCACTCTTGGTTCTTGTCCTAAGAATACGATATTAGCTGTGAGCAGTACTGTGGATAAAAGCAGACATTCATGTATGTAATCGATTTTTCTTTGTAATAAAATGTTTTATTGTAGACGGATGCATCCTGATCTGAAAAACAATCTGATAGAATTTAAAAAACATCTAATTGAAACTACTAACGATATGGAACCACTGAAGGTTTGGGAGATGCAGGGTATGTGTTGCATTTTTTTTTAATGAGCACAATACTCTATTTAATATTCCTGTGTTATTTTAATGTATTGACATTATGATAAAAGCTTCTTTTAAAAAGAGACATCGTTTCATAAAAAGCCATAATACCTCAAGTATTTATAAGGCTGATACCTTATAAATGTGCTGATACCTTGTATTGTATGCTAGAAATTAAAAGAACATTGAAGTAATTTTATAAGATGGAGAGATATATTGCCAGTTTTTCTGCCTGATGTGTCATCTCAGATATTAAAACTTGTTTTAGATATTATTTGTAGAGGTCAGGCAGAAGATACAATTTTGTCATGACTACTGGGTTGGAATGAAATGCACATTAGGACAGCTTGTTTTCTTTAATTTATAGATTTTGTCAATGTACTGGAGTTCACATCAATGCATTTTTTAATATAATATCAAGTGGAAGAACATGCTTTTTAAAGCTTTCCTGTAGAAAAGAAAAACAAATACGTTGATTGCTAAAGCTTGTGTGCTGATGACTTGCAGGACATTCTGGAGCTTGAATGAAATTGTAAATTGCTCTAAAATATAAATCTCTCATAAAATGTCACAACATTTAAGTTTACACAAGTAAATTTTTCCCCTTACATTCTTCAGCTTTAGAGGACAACCTGATCAAAATTAGTTTGCCTATATATTAGTGCAGTGAAGGAGGCTGAGCAATTATCTGAGCTTCAGTTTCTTTTGGACCCTGATGTTACAGAGCTTGCTAGCAATGTCCAGTCTCATATCAGCTATGTGAGATAATTGTAGTTCACTTACAGTCTTTTATCAATGAAGATAAAGTGCAGGATTAATCTTTGTCCAAAATAAAAACAGTTCAAAAATATTGCTTTAAAGTTCTCCTGAGAAATCTACTTTGGAAAAAAAAAGAAAAAGAAAATAGTAGGTTTGACTATTTTTCTTTTTGTGTGTGATTGAATGCCACTTGGCTGATATTAAAGCTGAAGCAGCCATGAAACTTCAATCCCTTTAATATCTGCCTTCAAAAGACAGTACAAGGCCCCTGTTTAGTGATGGTCTTTTCTGTGGTGTTATGGCTATTTATATAAAAAAGGAAACTGGTGCTGCTCCCCAAGAAACCAGTTCTTAGTGTTGAAAGTAGTTAAATGTTGGGATGCTGTTAATTTATGTCAGGATGATTTGGAGTGGCTTATGGTTCAAGATCTTCAGTCTTCAGCCCCCACATATTTTGGTGCACCTTTACTGCTGACATGACAGGGTGCTTTCTTTAGTTCATTCTTAATGACTAATTATAGTGGCTGAATTAATGGCTCAGCTTCTCTCTGATTTCTTTTAATTAGCTTCAAAGTAAAAATCTAACTAAATTTAAGCAAAACTACTTCAGCTATAGGGCATACTTCTATTTATAAATGAACCTAAACACCATTCAAGAGCTGTCTTTCAAGAGCTTTTATATTTTAGGTAAGTAATTAGTAAGTACTTTTTCCTCAAGGTGCCTTACACTGTGTTCTTAGCTGTGTTGGGGAGTTGCAAGGGGAGGTCTGTAAGTGACAGCCCTGACCAGAGATAACCAAGGAAGCAAAAGGAGTTGGCCTCAGTGGCATTTGAATATTTGTATCCTAGCTGTTCAGCATAAAATGGAAATTGTTAACAATTTATGAAGGGTTTTAAGTGTATGACCCAAGTTCACAGCTTCCTATCTGTAGTAACAGCAGCAACTGAGTGTTGTTACTTCAGCTGAGGCACAGATTATATGCCTGTTGAAAGAGTTCTGAAACCTACTTTTAATAGTGATTTCTTTCTATACTTCTTGTTAAAAGTATTAAGAAATAGAAGTTAACATTCCACCTCTTACTCACCTATTTTTTTCAGCCAAGAAGTACCTTGTCACCAAAAAGTGAATGTCTTATTCACTTTGATTCAGTCTTCCTTTTTTTTTTAATTCTTAATTGCTTCAAGAAAATGGCTCAAACTTTTACTAGGCAGTATCCTCTATGACTTTCTGCCCAGCACTTGTTACTATATATGGCATCAGCTTTCCTCAAACTGAATAAGCTGAGGCTTTCAGTTTTTGCTTAAATGTCTTAACTAGAAAACTATGAGGAAGACCATCACTGCATGAGTTAGTTATGCAAATGTATACAAGTTACATGGAAGCATTTATTATAGCATTGACTTACCCCATTGGTATCAAAATTAGATTTGTCCTAGTCTTACTCGTCAAAATTTGTCACGTTCAAGTTAGACTCCAGAGGTAGCTAACTGAATTCCATCACTGCTTTTTCAGTGGATAGACAGATTAATTTTAAACTGTCCCATTATCTGAAAATTTACTTCGTTCTGAAAAAGAGATCCCTTTAAAAATGTACTAAGTGTTTATGAGAACTGAAATTTTACAGTCATTTGACTTTCTGGTCGTGAGTTGCCATTTTCTCTGGAAATTGCTGCTCCTTTTGAAAATTGTACAATTCACATGTTCAATGCAGCTTTCTACATTAAATATATCCATTATCTGAAAAACTTGTGAAGTCTTAGATCTGGAGAGGTCTTACTCTTTCCTGCAGTTATGGGTGTCTGTGGATTGGATCTAGATTTGAGTGTGGTACTACCCTTTAGGCGATGGCATAATACCTCGTGGTGAATGGTCTGGGCTTTCTCAGAGTGTTTCTGTAAATTTAGAAACTACATATGCAATATATATGTTCAAGAAAGTCAAGCAGAATTCTGTAAAAAAGCCTGAATTTAGTGTTTACAACTTTTGTGACCAGTTTTTCAACCTTAATAATGTTACTTTCATAACTGTTGAATCAGTGATTGAAACATAAAATATTTAAATACTGAGAAATGTGTACATGGAACAGGTTTTTTACTATAGGTGGTAATGATTGAGTGGTATTTCTGGTGATTTTTTTTTAATTTATTTTTCTCCCCCCTAATCCTAGATCTTAGTTTTCAAGCAGCTACTCGAATTATGTCTACCCCTGTTTATGATGCCCTAAAGGTAATGAAAGACATTGCTCAGAACTTCCCAATAAGAGCCAGGTATGATAATTAAGTTTGGGTTTTTTTTAAACGCTATTTTTATGTTTGTATTTGACTGTAATGACAGTAATAGAGATTTATACCCAAGTCCTGCAGTCCGATATTCACGTTTGACAGCTTGCTAGGTGGATTCCAGGCAATTTCATTGAGTAGAAGATAACTCCAGGGAGAACTCATGCTCAGTCTCTTAAATGTTTCTTGCTTGATGCAGGAGATGCCATGAGGACATGCTAATCCTTCAGGCACTTAGTCCTCATGGATTTTACTGGATTGATATTTTCCCAGGTGAAAACATTTGTTGAATTAGTAGCAGAACTAGTCAAAGTGGAAAGAGGCAAAGTACTATTAATAAATTCCGTGGGGATCCACACACATTAGTTATAAGCACAACACTGATGTTGAGAGTGGGCTCTGGCTATTGTATGGTAGTGTTCTTACTGTCTTCCATAACAGATTACTTAATAAAAGATCAAGATAAATATTAAATAAATGAACATGTCCTGATTTTAGCTTTCCTAATATGAACAATTGTTCTTCCTGTAAGCTAATAGTATTGTAATTGAGAAATGCTTTTCTTCATACTTAATAAGTTCTTCATGTAATCCTATCAGCAATATTTGCTTGAATTACTGAATTAAATGTGATGCTAAATAGGGTTCTTAACTCAGCGTGCTTTCACATTTTGCCACTCTTGTTTAATTATCACAGTATTTCATTGTCACCCCTGATTCTCTGTAAGAGAAAATCTACACCATAATGGAAAAACTACTGTTGTAACATCTTGTGTCAAGGAAGCAAAATGCCTTTTAAAATGCCTAAAGCATAATTATTATGAAATAGTATGGTATAAGTTTGCACTTAGATTAGCAATCAGAAAATTCAGCTTTCCAGTAGGAGATAGTGGAAGCGTGCATAATGTCATACTTCAAGTCCAGTTCTGTTCTTCAAAGGATAGGAAAAAGTAATTTTGAAATGTGCCAGGTGACATTTAAATCATTGATTTTACAAGTCATTAAATTGTTCCATTCCACTCCAACTCCTGTTGTGCATTTGTGGCATTAGAGAGCTCAATTTACCTACTCTTCGAATATTTTCTGGGTGAAAGTGTAAGAAGACTTTAAAATTATTAAAAGGGAAATCACAGTTTCTGTCCTGCATGATTTATTCTAACATGGTAATCTAGCATGTTATTTTTAACATGAGAGATTACTATTATTTAAATAATTTAAATTTAGTAGGTCTACATTGACAACTTAAGTCAAAGTGGCATTGTGTAAAAATAGTGCACAGAATATACTTCATTAGTAGTCAAATCATGCTTAACCTGATGAGTCAAAATACTAGTTTGGAAAAAAACCCTAGAAAGGAAATTAAGAGATATTGCTTAGTCACTTTAGATAAATAGCCGATCATTATAATAATAGTATTTTTAAACTGTGTAAGTTTCAGACAATTTTTATATTAAATCAAGCATTTTTAATTACACTAAATTTGCTTTTAAAAGCTGTACACAAATTTTAGAACTGTAGTTATGAAAATAAAATACTGCATGTTCCTTAAAAATTGGGTTCCTTAGATCATAAAAAATAATTAATATACCATTCCTCTGAAATTTTCTTTCACTTTCTAATTTACACCTGTGTTTTTTTTTCTCCTCAGTATTTCCAGTTGAAAAGGTTAGTCTGAGGTAGATTTTACAAAATGTCATCAGATGTAGACAGTGTACCAGCTGATATATGTCATGGCAACATTTTGATAGGCCTGGTAATTATAAACTTCACATACAATACATTATGGCAGAGGAAGATAAAATAGTCTTCTAGAACCTTTATGAAAGGTAAAAAAGACAAATCAATGTGTTACCTTCAAAAGATGGAATGACTAAGGAAACTAAAACTATGTCTGTGAATGGTTAACATTTTCAAGGGTCTTTATCTGCAAATCTCTTTTTTCTAAGACTCAACTAATTTTGAAATGGTCATTCTTGGCATGTTTTCCTTGCCCTTGTCCAGACAAATCCATGTCTCTATGCTGTAAAGTTGAGTACCATGGAGACAGTAATATTAACTTAAAATATGCAAATATGGTACGTACTCAGGTAATAATTTAGATGACCAAACAACTTACTTTTTTATAATATACATCCAGAATAAAAACAAACAAGAAAGATTGAGAGTCGTAAAAAATATGTTGATGATATTACTGCAAGAAAAACTAGCCTGAATCTGAAACCTTGGTTTGCTAGAGTAAAATACAACAATATTTGTCTTAAAAATTCAGTATTTATGATACTGCATTACTCTTCATTTTAAGACCTTATTACAGCATTCTTCAGTTACAGTGCATTGGATGTTTAATTAAAATACCAATTTCACATAAAAAATGATTTTTAAAAATACGGTTGTTGAGTGATACAAATATTTCATTTTAACAGATCACTGACAAGAGTTCCCATAGACAAGAAGATGCAAAATGAAATAGAAGAAAATCAGAAGGTTTGTTTTTATTTCTTCAGATGGACATTTGAACCACTATTGTTTTGATGCTTCTGGAGATTTTTTTTTTACTGTAGTAGCTTTCACAGTTTTTGTTAGAGAAAAAGAGCCAATTGTTTTAAAAATCTGTTGTGAGGCGGGTAACATATTTAAATATGCAGTTCAAATATTTCACTTTCTCTTACTTGTGAAACTTTTCCCATTCTCTCTTTTGGTTTTACAGAATTAGGCAAGGCCAAACAATTTTCATGGAGTGTTGAGTCACAGATTGTGTGCTGGGAAAGCAAAATAGGTATCAGTTACTTTTTCTATAGCTTTGGTGTTGAATCTAGGCCTGCTGCATGTATTGTGGTCAGCACACGCTAACTTTGAGCTTTCCACACCTTCAAAATCACACATGCAGCTATTCTGCAAGGTGTTTTGAACATCATCTATGGCAGATTGTGGTTTGGTTTTCATTCTCGATTCACTGCATCTTTTGTTCCTTGTCCCTTTTAAGGAGTCCTTGTTTCTGTGATTTTGACTGATCTGAGATATATTCTGAGATGCTACTTAATATTTGTTGAATTAATGATGTCTGTCTCTGTTCAGTTTGGATTTTTTCTTTCAAGTTGAGTGTTGCAGTTAAATGTTAGGCACCATACTTGTCGGACTGGTCATGTGAAATGACATAAGGACAGTGAAATAGCATTGTCCTTAGTCTAGATCTTCAGAACACGTATTTTCATGTGGTTTTAAGACTGACCAACCACTGTAGTGAAAGGGATTTTTACCTTACTTAGGTTTCTCTTACACTTTTGCAACATTTCTGTGTATTGTTTTACTTTGTATCCATTTAGGCCTTTTTCCACTTGCTTGCCAAGACTAGTATCTCCAGGGGAATACCTTTTCCAGTTTCTTTCAATTTGCAAAACAGTGAAAGTGAAGAATGTCCTTCTTGCACTGGTGAAGCCTTCTCATAAAGAGCTTGTCATCTCTGTTGTAGCAAAAATATCACGCAAATGTTTTTAAGTTCTACGCCATGCAAAACTCATGTAAAAGCTTTCCAGTCTTGAGTATTTCCTGCCCAAATAGTGACAGGCTTGAGCTTAAATCCTTGTAAATGGTTATGCAAACAATTGTGTAGGCCTTTTTTTGTCTGTAGGTGATTAGACGTGGGGCTGGTATATTGAGAAGACATTTCATGTATTTCACCAGTTCTCCTCCTTGAGCTGTTCAACTTTCTCATGTGCAGTGTACATCTTTGATCCTTGGGTTTACACAGAGATCTTAGAGTGAGCTCAGCTGCAGGCCTCATTTCTTGCAGTAGTAAGAAGATCTGTAGTTTTTGCTGGAGGAAGGAAATCAGTGTCTGGATTTCATTGCTTTCTGTACACAGCCAAAATATACTTTCTCCTATAACTCGTTGTTGTTAGAATTACAGTCAGCATAAAGTAAAACAAATCCCAGATGATCATAGTTCCTCCAGAGCATGAGTGTTGGTATCAGGATTTTCCTTTTTCTTGGTGGAGTCTTTACAATGACTTTCCTTAATTGCTGCTCTGTTAACACAAAAATCAAAACTAACTGCTTAATCAAAAACTACTCCTCCACCACACACACACACACAAAAAAAAAGGTAAAGATCTGTCGAAAATTAAACTGACCACTGCTAAATACAGGGATTGGGAGGAGTAACTTAGTTTGTATCTGAAACAAATTACAATGGATATCTGTGTGCTTGGTCAGCTGAATCACTCCTATGATACCATTAATGTATTAACTACATTAACTTTAAGAGGATTTTATGCACCTATCACACTAAGTTTTCATTTCATGTGAGGTCACATCCTTCCTATAGTCTAAAGGCCTTTAGACAGCTAAAAGCTAAAATTTGTTGAATAAAAGTAAGGAAACTTCCTGAACACTGCTGCTTGAGCACAATAAATTGTCATATACATTCTTGAACTGCAGTACATCCATCTAGCAGCAGGAGAGATATGATCCCATGCTGTGTGTAACTGGATGATTCCCTCTCAAGATAATGAAAGTTGAATAGGAAATGCAATGGCAGGAAATAAAGTTATTAAAAGTGAAAGACATGTGATGATTTAGGTGTAATGAGTTGATACCTAAGCAAGAAATAGACAAAGAACTGCTGTAGATAAAAGGAAAAAATAAAATCTCATCAAACTGAGCTCACAACTTGCAATGAAATAATTTGCTGAAGTTTAACAAGAAAATACTACATGACTATTATCATCCTTAAATTCTAGTGTTGGGTGCCTAAATAAATACTCCTTAATTAATGTTTTTATGACAAAGTGGATGCACTTCTAGACAATCAAATATCTAGCATCAAATATGTATTAAGAATCTCACCTTTGATTTATCAATATCTCGAAGTATGAGAAGGGAAGTTGTCAAGAAGATGGAGCCAGGCTCTTGTCCGTGGTGCTGAGCAATAGGACAAGAGGATGAATGGGGAAGTTCTACCTGAACATGAGGCAGAACTTCTTTACTTTGCAAGTGACTGAGCACTGGAACAGGCAGATCTGGAAATCTGACTGCTCTTTCTATCATGAGTTGGAATGCACTACTGCTGTTGCTCCTGTCACTTATCTTGCTACAGAGTGAATGGTATTGTGCCTCAGAGCTCTCTGTAGGAAAATAATACATGCTTTACTCCCTGAATACTGCCTTCCTCTTGTATTTGTGTTTTGTGGATCTTTTTCTTCTTTGTCAAGCAAAGATATGCTATGCTATCCCTTTCTCATCTGTGTTTTTTCTATGGTCCCTCTGTTAGACAAGATTTTAAGTTTCTAGTCTGTTTTTCCTAATTCCCTGAAACAATTCAACTACACGTTTTTCAGAATTGAGGGATGTTAAGTCATTGAGAAAGCTGGTTTCAAGTGGAGGTCTGAGGGACATACATAAGGTCTCCCTTTGCTGAATCGATATATAGAAATAATTTAAAAATTTACAAGCTGTATTTCTCTATGTGGGTATTTTCACTTTCTGTTGGCAAACACTGACAACATGTTCTTTTCTCTGCCTTGTACAGGTAGGTTGTTTTCATTTATATCTGTACATCTGAAATGTATTAAACAGCACTCATAAAATATGTGTTCATTATTTTTCCAACACTCACATAAAAAAAGAAATTGTGTGGAAGAGATTTGATGTGTCTGTTTTGCAGAATTGTTTAAGAGTGTTTATATGTGTTAGTGTAGACATATACCTAAATAAGTAAGCAGTACTTTTTACTTTTTAGCGTTTCCATGAAACACTTGGAATTCAACCTGGAGAATCACGTTTATTTCTAAATGGCCTTCACATTGACCTGGATTTTTCTGATCCCTTTAGGTAAGGTGTACGTTTTGTTTGAAGGTCACAGAATTACTAATAATACTGGAGAGTTTTGCTCCTGGTCCTAATCTCACCTGTTGCATTTTGGGGGCAAGGAAGTGTTCCAGTAGGAGGAATACTGATTTTCAGTGGTTTTGCTTTGATTATTTGTATTGACATTGTATAAGTAGTTGAGAATAGCCTTTTCTCTTGGAATATGTTTTCTAATTTGCTTATAATTTTGCAACTCACCACGTGAAATTAATTTGGAAATGGAAAGAATCTAATGTGTGCTTGCAAAAAAGTGTGAAAAGTACTTTATAAAAAAGTCAGTAATGCTTTCATATCTCGATTACTTAAAAATCAGGAAAATGTAGGCATGAAGGTAGTTGCAGAGTCTTGCCAGCTGTGTTCTGCTGTGGAGTACTTCAGGGTTTTTTTATTCCCAAATTTGAATTTTCAGATTGCAGCAGATGTTCCAGAGTCCCGTTGGGTCTTTTGGGATGTTTTAGGGTGTGGCTGAGTTTTTCCTCTGTGCTGTTTTCTGAGTTCTGCCATGACACAGGCTTAGAGTTCATCTGTCTCCATCACTTGCTGCTTGCTTCTCTATTCACTTGCAAAGCTGCTTCTTATGGTACCCCAGCTTGGATTTCTGCCTCAGGCAGGACAGTGCAGCAAGAAAGCTTTCACTCTGCTGTCCTGCCACTTCTTACTAAAGAAGGATAAAATTGCTTTGTATAAAATATATCTGAATGAATAAAAGAATTGTATAATCTGTTATAATTATGTTTTGAAATAAGTTAGAGACATGGTGTTATTAACTGTAGTTTTAAACATTAGGCTGGGAGACTATAAAGAGAAAACATTTCTAAGCCTATTAACATGAAGACTGTTTTTAGTTTTAAAAGTAATTTTTATGTCATGACAGTTCTTTGTAGACATTATGTATTTGTCTTTCTGAAAAAGTATTTTAGAGACTCTTAAACTGGAAGGAAAAGTGATGCATGGCCTTTATGAACTTGGAATCAAAGGGGAGACCCTGAGTAAATTTATGAGGTTGCATGTGCATCCTACAGATAATAATTATGCACTAGATATTCGTCACTCTTCAGTAATAGTAAGTAACTAAAGTTATTTATTTAGAGATTGCATCTTTGATAATTCTCTGTATGAAGCAGGTTTTTTTGTACTGCAATTGAAATACTAGGCATAAGGCTATATATCAATTAGCAGTTCAAAATGTTTTCAAGGGTAATATCTCTTCAATATTTTTATGAGTAATTTACTCTAGTTTATACCTTACTAAAATTTTAAGATAAGTTTTAAGATTTTAAGATAATTTTAAGGGTGTTCAAATGAAAATGATATCTAGAGTAGTTGCACACTCCAAACTATAGAATTTCTTTTATAGCAATTAATGTAGCTACACAACACTACATTAATATCTTATATTATGCAAGACTTCTAAGTGTAATTGATAAGTATAAGTGTACTTTACAAGATAAGTGAATTATGGGCCACTTAAATATATTATTTCTAGCTGTCCAATGACTGATTTTTACCCCTCTTCAAAATTTACACAGGTTTCATTACAAAGGTTATACACCAGGAAGAAAGGCACTAAAATATTACTGTCTTGCACCTGAAAGAGCTGCATTTCACTCTTCTGTTTGCCCCAGCTTGCACAGAAAGGACTAGAAGAACAAATCAGCCACATGTTAATTGGCTATTTTGATCTATCTAAAGTTCTTTTGCTGCAGGTTGATGATAAATACTGTATTTGGATTACAAGATGGTTATGCTGTGTTGCACACATCTGTATGATACATTGTTATGATGTTTGCATAGTAATTTTCACAGTTCAAAAAAATGTTTTTATTCACATCCTTATACACAGTACTATTGATACTTTTTCTTTTTCCATCCAGTATTAGTTTTATTCTGTACTGCAGATAAAAACGGTTTGATTTAAAAGAAAAAACAAAGATAAAATTTAGAAGCTATTTTCTATTATTTAACTAAAGAAAGGAAGACATTTTATAGTATTATTATGCCCACATATTTTTCTCAGTGTTCAGTGCATGTTTTCTAAATGGCAGCCTTTTTTGTTTTAGTGGATTAATAATATAGAACAAGATCACAGCTATAGCACATGGCCTACAAGCTATCAGGAACTGCTAAAACCCACATTTCCTGGATTTTTACAGGAGATAAGACGCAATTTATATAATTTGGTAAGTTTGGAGAGCTTTCATTTTTTTGCATAGTGTATATGTTGATACCTGGGCAGAAAGTTTATTAGAAAATACACATGCTGGATTTATTGTTAAGTTTTCTATGTGGATCTGCTAAGAATAGTGAGTACTGCCTTATCTTGTGAGTCGTGTGTAGTTATTAGTTTCATTTACAGATGGATTTGGGCACAGTTTTGTGAAGAGATTTATGTTCCTTTCCATCCTACACATAGAAAACTCACTGCTGTCAAAGCATGAGGGAAGGTAGTGATAGCTGTCCATGGTTTAGAGTTGGTAAACTGAGGTACAAAGATATTTAAGTTATAAAGCATACTAATTAATAATGTCTAGTAGCTTAATTTTTCCTCTGTAAATGGGATTCTGTATCACTTAGTAAGCTAAGGAAGCAGCTATTGTGATTTAAATTGACAAAAGGTCATCTTATGAGCCATAAAATCATAAAATGGCTTGGATTATAATGGAACAATTAAAGTTTTCTAGTCCAGCTCTCCTGCAATGACCAGGCACAAAAACTTCATCCAGGCTGTTCTTTAACATTTTAAATGGTAGTCCATCCTCTGAACAACCATCTCCACTGTAACACCTTTGGTGTCTCACCATCCTCATTTCTTCATATTCAGTCTAAATCTGCCCTCTCTTAGTTTAAAACTGCTGTTCCTTGTTCTATCACTACAGTGTCTCTGCTACTGGTAAAAAACCTCTCTCCTTCTTGTAAGTCTCCCTATACTTATAGGGGAGGTGCTCCAGCTTCTGATTGTTTTTGTGGCTCTTCTTTGGACTCACTTGAGGTCCATGTTTTTTCCTGTGCTGAGAACCCCCGGGCTGGATGCAGCACAGGGACAGAATCCCCTCCCTGGCCTTGCTGCCCACGCTGCTTTGGGTGCAGCCCAGGACACGTTTGGCTCTCTGGGCTGTGAGTGCACACTGCCAGCTCAAGTTCAGCCTCTCACCCACCAGCACCCCCCAAGTCCTTCTTGTCAGGGATGCTCTGGATCTGTTTATGCCCAGCCTGTGCTGATAAACTGAGAGTTGCCCCAGCCTAGATGCAGCACTTTGTACTCGACCTTGTTGAGTGAGGTTCCACTTAACAGCCTGGACCTATTTCTTGAGCCTTTTCCACGTCTCTGAATGGCTTCCCATCCTTCAGGTGTGTCAGCTGTCCCACTCAGCTTGGTGTCCTCTGCAGAGCTGTTGAGGGTGCATTTGATCTTTCTCTTGGATGTAGTTGCTTGAAGTAATGTAAAGATTGTGTATAAAAAAACCAAGGAAAATACCAGCAATAGGTAATAAAAAATGTCTGTTTATAATGAAGTGTAAGATGTGTATAATATGAAGCAGATTGCATTGCATATTCAGAATTAAATACAAGAGCTACATTGTAGAAATCTACAACACACTATTTCACTCTAATCTGAAGGGAGGTGTTCAAAATTTTAAGTTATTCTGCTTAATTTCAGCTGCTCTAGCAAATATAATAAATTGTAAGAGGAGTTTGCAGTGCAAAATTGAATAAATGAGGTACAGATATCACAATTAAATCTACATAAGGATAATTTGCCTATGCAGACACATCCCAGTTTTAAATTCTATGCATGCCTGACAGATCTGATTTTATATTCCAAGATGCACTAAGTGAAAGAGTGACTACAAAGATATGTGAGATAGGAAGGAAGAATTTTTTTCCCAAGGCTCTATTTTTTACTTAGAATTTTTAGCCAAAATTTTCTCTTTATTTATTTTTGTTTGTTTTTCACAACAGGAGAGGGTTTGTTAAAAGAAGTACCAGAAAAATCAGCATTATATCTTTTTAAAATAAATACGGAGTCTATTAAAAAACCCCAAAGTAATGATACAGAGTCTTTCAAATGAGAAAAGCAGGATCACTTGGTTTGAAGTTCAGTAAATGGTTAAATCCTATTTTCACCATTTGGTCCAAATTCATTAATTCTGATGTTATTTTCATTTATACTATTAATGTTTTCTTACAATGAATGCTCTAAAAAATTGAAAACAGCTGGGGCATACAGCTCCTTTGGAAATTAATGTTCTCGTCTTAGATTTTATGTCTGAAGAAAAAATAAAAACAAACATCAAGAACAAATATTGGAAGCCTGATATGTTTTCTCTTCTTAGGTACTTTTTGTTGATCCTGTCCAAGAAGATACTGGTGATTATATGAAGCTGGCAGAATTATTCTATCACCATGATGTACCACTTAGGTAAGGAAAACTGAAAGTCTTGAGGAAAAGTCTTTAAATAAAGATACTTTCATTTTTTCTCCTTCATCTTCTATTCTACTAGACAAGGATTTGAATTCGAGTGAAGTCCAGTGCCACAAGATTCTAATCAGGCACATTGATTGCCCATTTTTGTCAAGCTTACTCAGGTATTAGCTGTTGTTAAGCAAATAGGTTGCAAGGTATAACAGACCCGAGTGTGAGTAAAATGAGCTGCAGAAGTCTGATAGAAATTTATCTTGTCAAATAGTCCCACTGGGCACCCTTGTGAAGTTGCATTCTAATAAAAATACTTGTTATGTAAAACACGCTTTCAGGGAATTTCAAAAATTCAGTTTTCAATTGCAATTGTTTTATCTAATGTTTTGATACACGCACTTAAAGACCAAGGTGAGGTTATCCTCATCGAGATTTGAATTTCTGAAAGTGAACTAGTTATCATTTGAGAGAGAGACACTTCTGAGGAACAGTCTGATTGGTCTGAGATGCCTAGTTGTAGAAAAGGTGAATTGGTCTCAGAAATGGCTGTTTATTTCTACAGTTCATAAAAAAAGGATTTCCAAAGTTCAGCAAGATGAATTGCATGTTAAATATTTAAAATCTTCCTGTGAAATGGCTTTTTCTGTCCTCAATAAATTACAGGTGTTTCATTTTACTTTAAAATTTTACTAGTTCTGATCTCTTTTTGTTGTTGTTTTTCTTAATTTTTATCATTCAATTACGAAAGCATAATGAAAGACAGATTGCAGTGTTCTGTGTTTTTTCACAGAAAGATTTGGGTTATAAGGAACTGTAGAGATAGTATGGCCTAGTCCCAGTCCAGGCTATTTACATGAGAACAATATCAATGCCCCACCTCCAGAAGACCTATTTTACCTCTCAAGCCTCATATTCCTTTGGGCTTTGTTTCAGTAAATGGAAATTCGGGGATTAGGAGTAGATGATTTTAAAACTGATGTGAGTGGAAAATGAATGGTAGTGTCAGGGTGGTGGAAGGCTCAGAAGGTAAAAAGGCAAGAGAAAGACTAATGGGAGTGACACACACTGATGTCTTCATGCATCTACTCAAGATACCCCTTTCAGGAAAAGTAAAAGATAGACAATGCCCAGACTAAAACAAAGAATTAGGCCATTAGGAGATGATGGAAGGAATGTAAAGAATCAAAACATTCATACAGGCAAGGAGAGAAGGTATTAAACTGTCATTAAACCCTGTCTCACAGAAATCTTAATTGTTGTCAGGTTTGAAAGGTATATGTCAAGTCAGTACATAGTTGGTAATGTAAGCACACTGTAGAGCTGGTGAAGGATGCATGGCTGGTATCTTGTGTCACCACACAGTCATGGAAACACCACCCAGGTACAGGGTTTTTATTTCTACGTGCTGGCCAGGTCACTTGAATGTAAACATTTTGTTCTTCTTTGTTTGTATTAGAATATGTGTGAAGCAGACACTGTGCTAAAATGTATGATCTCTTTTTATTTTTTTATAGAATTGGAATTGTTTTCATTTTAAGTACAAAAGAAGGAATTGATGGAAATGAAGATGCTGGAGTAGCTCTTTGGAGAACTTTCAATTACATTGCAGAGGAATCTGACATCTCTCAGGCCTTTATGTCGATAATTAATGTTAGTTCTTTTGAAAGAAATCAGCAATTTACTTCTGTTTCCTAATTTATTAATTTTTTATATCGTTAGAATCTTGCTACCTTGTGATAACATGAGATGTATGCATTTACTTTATGCAGAAATGAAGTAACAAAAACATGTATGGCATTAATAGTCTCTAGAATTATTGCAGAAATACTTTCCTTTTGCAGAAACCAATTTGCTCTTGTAATTTTGCCTATCAACAGGCTTTCTTCAATAATATAAAAAAGTAGATGCATGCCTTGCAGCTTTTAGTATTATGAAAAATTATTCTGTATTATTTATGTTAATGTAATGGGCCTGTCTTTGCATTCTGTGTCTTTTGGAGTACAGGGATTTTAGTGTCACTTAGGCAGTCCAGTTTTGAAAAATCCTTTCTTAATGACTAGTGTAGGAAGTGAAACAGTAAGATAATTTATTTTCTTTGGTCATCCTTGAGCTGTCCATGGGTGCAGAAAACAGAAGTATTCCAGGCTTGCAGCTTAATGAGACAGGTTAACTTTGTGAGGGAATGCAGATTCTCATAAGACAGGAATTTCTGAGAGGAGAGATGAATGGAGGAACTATCTATGTAAAGGCTCTCTGGGTAAAAGTTAGAAAATATGGTATTTATACATAATAATTTTTCTTCCATTTGTGTTCTGGTTTTATATTTAGTGCCTAGAAAATGTCATAGTGTCATGGACAAAGTTAGAAAGCTTAAGATTAAAGGAATTGAAGTAACTAGGAATACCTTGGAAGAGAAATCCACAAATGTTAGGGAGCTGACATGCATGGGTAACAATTATCCATTACTAGATTAAAAATATATAATTTACATTTTTAAAATGTTGTATTCCTCTCTTTACTTTGTTTCATAATATCAAAAGGGGAGGAAGATAAATGTAATTGAAAGATAACAAAAATAGAAGCAATAAAATAAAGTTTGAGATTATCAGAGCTATAGAGGAAAATATTGTTCCTTATTTGAAGAGAAATTAATTGAATAATTTTCACTTCAATTTTTTATTGTATGTATGATGAAAATAATAAAATATTACTCTGTGAAATGAAATAACATTGGTAAGGAAAAATTATCACTGGCGAGTTTAGGCTTGGATTAATATGGATTCAGTTATCTACCCATGTTAGTTAGAGAGAATTTAGATTGCCTCTCCAATTAGTAAAGAGAAATAACCTTTCACATTCAGCTCACGTAGATGTATTTCTTTTGCCACTTCAGATTTAGACTAAAGGTGTAATAATAGGTCAATCAGCACAGTGCTCTGATGAAAAATTGTTCATATGTGCAACGGTGATAATTACTAAAGCAGTATTAAAAACTACAGTATAGCAATAAAAGCAATCTAAAATTATACCAGTGTAAAATTTGCTAGAGCACTATAAAATGATTATACTTATTTATTGTTCATTTACTTCTATTAGTTTTATCAAGTTGTTTGACAAATGACTACATTTTTTAATTCCTTTCGATTAAAACTCTTACAGATGTACCATGAAGTGAAAGATGGCAATGTTCTGACAGTAGATGATGTGAAACACGTTCTTAGAAGTGAGTACCCCCATGCTGATGTTCAGAGTATCCTGGATGTTCATTCTGAATATGATGAAGGGAGGAAGGTACGTTGAGAGCTATGCTGAGTTAGAAATACTGAAGTGTATACAACTCTATGCATTTACTAAGCTGAAGAGCTGCTAAATGTTAAAGCAAATAAATACAGCACCTTTGAGTCAAATTTTTCTTCAGCCACCATTCAGTCATTAATGGAAATATAAAGGGTTCTGCATTACTACTCTCATTATGAATTTACTCCTGCTTGCTGCTTTCAGGAGCCACAAGTATTTTTCTAGTAGGCCTGTCAAGGGGTCTCTCTTGAATTCTGCTTTTTTATCAAATAAAGCTTGACTTACAAACATAAAAACCTTTTGAGGCTTTTTTTTTAGGGTTCTTTCTTTGGTAAAAGCTTTGACTGTCTCAGGGTTCTTCTCCAATGTTATTTGCTAAGAATGTTAAGCAAAGTTAAAGCCAATTTCTCAGCAAGATAAAGCAAAAGTTCACAACAACGTATATGGATCTATAATTTCTTTTGTCATTCCTTTTGACAGATGAGTCCCATCTGTCCTGTTTGGTTTCCAAATGCTTTGTGTTGTCTCTGCTACTCGTGACAAGGTGTGACAGTGAAGAGTGCTTGGAGATTAGAGTTCATCCTCTCTTGATATTAGTTTCATTTTTTTTACTACAGTCACCCGCAGTCTGTTTAATCCTGTGATATTTCTGATTTGATCAGGCAGGAGCAACCTTTTATAAGAAGAGTGGCCTGGGGGCGCTGCCTCAAGCGCTGTTTAATGGCGTGCCCTTTCCCAGAGAGGAGATGGATGCGGCAGAGTTGGAGACGCTTATTCTTCAGAGGATTTTTGATGCCAGCGGCTTCTTCCAGCGGGCAGCGTTCATGGTGTGGTTAACATTTCTGAACGAGTGCAGGATGAAATATTTGACAGCAAATTGTTTCAGTCGTGTTCATCTATTATGGTTTTTTATAATGAGATGGCTCGAAATTATTAATATCACACCTGCAATTATGTTGTTACAATCATTTGTGGTCATGGTTTTGAAACAGTGTATTGAAATTATTCAAAGCTGAAGGATCAGCTAAGCATATAGTCGTTATATGGAATTTTTCAACCAGAAACTGAGAATGTACTGCAGTTGTTCATTGAAAAATGTGTATCTGATATTTTGAAATACTGTCTGTGTGACATTTGTATGGTTTTGACCTGACATTGTCCATAACTTGGTGTATATAGAAACTTTAAGCTTGGCTAAAAGATTGTAAAAATATTTAGTCTTTGTCTTGAAAAATCTGTCTTAAAAGTACAGATTTTACATTTTTCTCTTACTCCAGGGTTTGTTAGATGATCATGTAAATGCGGTGGATTTTCTTATGGATCAGAACAATGTAGTTTCCCGTATAAACCCCAGTATTCTTGGAGCAGAAAGAAGATATATACATTTCAGATCCACTCCTGGTAACTCCTTTTCTTGGATATTGTTATGATGTGCAGGTTGTTTTTTGGTTTTGTTTTCTTTAAGTCTAATACTTTGTGTTTTACATCATGCAGTTCCATATCCTGTGGAAGACTTCTCTACTTTCTCCTTTTTGGACTCACAAGATAAAAGTGCTGTAATTTCAGATAACATGAAGTATTTAACGAAAAAAGGTAATTGATTTTCTGTATAGGTTATTTTTCTGTCTATATGTGGCTATTACAAATTGTTGAAATTTACCCAATAATATCCCAAGGTTCTATGTAAATTAAACATTTCTCAATATCCCAGTATCTTCTTCCAGGAAGCAGAGCATATCTGCATATTATAAACATTAATGATAATTAACAGAGTAGTTAGTTTTTGTAGCTTTGAAATGGGATCGATGTTGTGTCTAGTTGTTTTTGTTTTACAAACATGAAGTTAAAAGGCTTTACAAGACTTTTGCAACTTTGAAGATAGACTTAGCTTCCATACATATGATTTTACTTGAGGATATTGAAGTCTGTTTGGTTTTTAAGTGACTCTTACTTGCAGCATTGTCAAGTGCAGAATGTATAGAGTTTGTATGTTTATACCATTTCTAAATACATGGAATAATTTGTTATGTTTCTAATTTATTAAGTATCTCCTTGTTTTTCCTCTAGTTAGATCATTTAATTTTACTGAATGATTTTTATCTTTCTATAGAAAGACAAAAAATTTTGTCTTTCTATAGAAAATAAATAGAATTTATATTCTGATGAATTATAACTAAATTTTACATTTTGTCTTTGTTAAAACTCAGGTTTTTTGTACATTTCAAATGCTTTTTGATACAAAATAGTCTCATTGCATATGCAAGTACTATTCCTTAAGTGAGAAGAAATTACAATACAGGCGTCATAATTCTGCATGGAATTTTACAATAGTCTGTGCCTTATGAAATTCTGGAAGTAGACAGTTAACAACTGCTCATTTACATCAGTCCATCAAGGGACACAATAACTCTGTTAATAAAATGCTTTCTTTCAGTGATTTTTATGTGGTATTTACAGAGTTTTACTTAATTCATTATCAAAAAGAAATGCCAAACACTTGAATTTCTTTAGAATAAAGTCATTTGACTCTTATTTGATTGTTTCTACAACCACAGGGACATCCCAGCTGTCAAATAAGTGGCTTTCAATCTGTAGGCTTATTTCTAAGATTGAGATCTCTTGTGTAAAACCTATAACCTTTAAACTGGAATCTACGTTTCAAATCTCTCTCCCCAGTGTGTTTCTCTAGACCACAGCAACAGTTAATAATAACCTTTTCCTAGCATCTCACCAGAACCTTTGAAATTTCTGTATCTATGCATTATCTTTTAGGGGATGTATGGCAGACCTGAGTAGACTGATATTCTTCTCCAGATAATTTTGCAGAATTTTTCACCTACCATTGCTCTTCATTGACAAATAAAGAAGACCATAGAGCAAGAAAATCAGAAATTATCTATGGGTACACTTACACAGTAGTTTACTTTCCTTGGACTGTATTTAGTATATTCCCATTTGTGTCCAGAAATGATAAGTTTTTTCTTACCTTTAGTTGAAGGACTTTCCCTTTGCTGCCAGGGAAAGTGACTGGCCTAGTCCTGTAACTACTTAAGTCTTCTCATTTCTGGCTGTATATAATCAGCCTCCATCAAAAGTTCACAAGTAACCTCTGGTAAAGCAGGTTTTGTTGATTGGAACTAATTATTTAGGGCATTCTTGTCTCAATGCTGCAACAATGAATCAGCTCTTTTAGTGACTCTCTCCTATTAACGTGATAAATTGCCTTCTAAGAATCTTATTTCAATTCAGAGGGCAAAAGATTCTGATGTGGCAAAGATTATTCTTACTGTTGAAGTCAGCAGTCAAACATACACATGAATTTTGAACTGAAAAACAGAATTAATTTGTTTTTCATTAGTCATGAGAAGATTCTCCAGAACGTAAAACAGGATTATCCTTAATTTTCAGATGAAGATGCATTATATGCTGTTACTGTCTGGATTATTGCTGATTTTGATAAGCCAGCTGGAAGACAACTGCTTTCTAATGCCTTGAAAAGCCTGGTGAGTTTCTTGCAGGTTTTATTAAAATAGTTATTATGAATATGTTCCTAACAACTCTCTCTGCAAATTCAAAAATCACACTCTTAAATAAAAGTGTAGCAACTTTGTTGTTGTTGTTGGTCAGGTGTAGACTTAAGAGATAGTGCTTTTGTTTTACTCAATTCCTGCAGGGAAACAATAATTTTGTTCATGGACTCGTGAGGCAGGAGACAAACTGCAACACTGTGTGTTAAAAGGGTGAATATCTTCCCAGTTAGACTTTCTCCCATCAGGTAGTCCAGAATGTTACCTGGAAGGGCTTTAGGATACTGCCTGCTGATGTGAACCATTAAGTAGGGTTCTCCTGTATTATGTGGCACAGCTGTGCCTGTGAAGCAACCATTTTTCCTTGTACTGTTCGTGTGATTCTAAGATCAATTTTCATGTGTGTTTTAAATATGTTAGGAGGATCATCTGTATTTATGAGTTTGCTTATTTTTAAGTGCTTCTGTGTTAATAATAGGATTTAAAGTATGAATGTCTGAAATATAGATATACTTTAGAAAGTATAAATGTCACATCAATATAAATGACAAAAAGACCCTCTGTTTGGGACAGATTAAAAGAGTACTTAAACTGAAATCAGGAAAGCATCTAGATTTTGTAGTCAGGAGTGAAATAGGAACCACTATAAGAGAATTAGAAAATTGGGATGCTGCTAAGAAAATGTACTAATAACTATGTCTGAGAAACAGGCTTTAAAAAAGGTAAAAAAGAATATGCAGTACAAGTCCTCATTACAGAAGAACATTTAATTTCTTGGACTGCTTGATTTATGTTTCAGGGTTGATAGATGTACTCTCTCTGTAGGTTTATTTTTTAACCCTCTTCAGCAGGGGAAATGTGCCACAGCTCCCATCTAAGAGGTGAGAACCAGCTGGGCAAGTCCCCTTGTGTTGGTGAGGAGAATCTAGGAAAAAAACCTAAAACATTAGATAAATCTCATGTATTGCTTGTTCTACTGATGTTCAAATTTCAGTAGAGATCAAATGAAACAGTATTTTTTTGAAGCCCATTGATTTGTATTGAGATTATTTACTCCTTTCTAGTCCCTTTTATCTCTCAAGTCAGGGTCTATAGGGTCAGTATAATTCCTGATAGTAGCAGAATTGGCACAGTCACCACTTGCTCATGACTTGCCATCAGCATTTGAAGAAAAGCATGCAAAAATCTGGAAGTGAAAATGGCTGAAGTAAATTCACTTCTAGCTATTCCAGCTAATACATGCTATTTGGAAAACTCTGCTAGATTTTTACTTCCTTTGAAAAAAAGCTTGAACTGACTTAGCTGAAAGAGACCTCTCGAGGTCATCCAGTTCAGCCTCCCCCTCAAAGTGGAATTATTGCCTTCATTACATCAGGTCAGCTGTAGGTGTGTTTGAAGCATTTCTGAAAATCTCCAAGGAGGTGACTCTGTCCCTTCCCTTTTCAAATTACTCTAGTGTTGCACTGCCTTCCTATTGTAGTTCTTTTCTGCCAGGCCAAAATTTGTGAGCATTATCCCTTGTTACACTCTTTGCTGATACCAGGAAGGGTTTAGCCCTGTCATGTTTTTCACTCCCCCTTCAGTAGCTGTTGGTTGCTATTCAAGTTTTCTGTGGTCTCCTCTTTGCCAGATACAGGAAGCCCAGATTCTTCAATGCTTCCTCATAGTTTTCTGACCACCTTGGCAGTACTGCCTGGAAGCTTCTCTAGTGCTGAATACCACTGATTGCATTCCTTATTTTTTTATTCCTTCCTGCATTGGAGTCCATTTTACCTTTTCTTCAGTTAGTGATGTTATTTGATCCTACCTTAGAATCATCACACTTTCTGGTAAAATTTGAGTGGCATCAGTGATTTTTAGCACGTGAGAGACTTTACTGGTGCTGAAGATGAAAGTGAAAAAGTAGATAAATTCTCTTGCATTACTTTATGCTTAGTTCAATAATTTTTGAAAAGTAGAAAGATATCTATAAAACTAGTTCTAAAAACTGTAAATGTACACTTTTGTACGTCCTTTCTTAAAGGATGCAAAATGCTCAAAGGCAATTGTTCTATTAAAAAAACTTTAACACTCTTTAAAATATTTATCATGGAATAAGTATAATATCCTTACTAATCATATTTTTTCTCACAGTTGGAATTCTGAATTAGTCATTGATGTATCTTTTCTGAAGATGAATAGCTGCAAAAAATTAAATACTTAAGGGCATTTCACATAGTTATAATTGATATGAATACATTAGGTAACAGCAGATGGAACTGTAAAATTACTTATTGTTCTGTGTTTTTCTTTGCAGAAAACAAGCAGTCATACACGAGTTGGGATTTTGAACAATCCTTCATCAAAAATAAAGGAAGATAACACAGCCATTTCAAGAGGAATTTTGGCTGCTTTTTTAACCCAAAACAACAGCAACTTAAAAAGTTTCCTAAGCAAACTCAGTAAGGAAGATACAGCAAAATCTCTTGCTGCTGGAACTAAAATTGTTAAATTCTTCATCCCAGTGAGTGCAAACTAAATTAGATTGTTTCCTTCTTTTATTTTACATAGAGCTTATTGGAAGGAAGTAGTGAGAATAAGTGTTTGGCCACATGCCATGAAGTTTATAACCCATATACAGTTCCTTCTCAAGCAGATTTGGATTTTTTATGACTTTCATGTGATTGAAGAGTAGAAAATTTCTTTAAAGGGAGAAAACGAGAGTACTGAAAAATTAAGAATACAGGTACCATATAATTGAGACAAAATAGTTTAATTATTAATTGTTGATTTTTTTAATAGCCCTCCCATTTAGCTAAAATTGCAGTATTAATATTATTCAATAATTTAGACTTCAGAGAAAGCTATGACTGCATGAGAGTAGAGCTGAGTTACAAAAAAACAGCTGCTAACTATTGTTCTTCTCTCAGAAGACGTTGTAAATTTTAGTCTTTTTAAATAGGAAGAGTTGGGAGACTAAGAGAACTCTCTAGAACCATATTAGAAAATTAATATTTTTGAGTTTGTGCTCTTGTTTCATTGTTTAATAAATTTTGAGAGACATAAAGGTCTCTAATGAAGCTGTGTATGCTAAGTATGTTACTAATTAATGTAATTTTATTAATTGTATCTGAATGAATCTGTTTGCTTGGTCTGAATATTACTAATGAAGAGAAACATATCAGAATAATTTTGACAATTGAGGCACGGTTCCAGTGTAAATTTTGGCATGTTTTTCCCCACTTTGAAAATAGATTTATGTGTCTTTCTGGGTGATGTTGGCTTCCCCAAAACATGTTCAAATTGTATCCAATGACCATATTAGAATGACTGTTAGGTTTTTAGAGTATTACGATTTTTTAAAATATTGTTTTCCTAAAAGTGAGAATACAGTTAAGTTGTTAACAGAGTATTACTTTTCATGCAGCAGTTGTTCTGGAACATGGGAAAATTGCTTAACCTCAGGCTCAGCTTTGCTCTTATGGTTATTCAGCTGCCCCAGGGTACAAACTGCACTCTAGGTGGTTGTGAGACCGTGGCTTACCACCAGCAGTTATGTGCTTACACTGAAGCTCAGGTGGCTGTTTTCCTTTGATTTCTGGTTACCACATAACTTGAAGAAAATCTTTTATTTCCTCACCTGTTACAAAATTTATTTTTTCTGAATCATTCCAGCATCTCATGCTTTACCATTGCTTTAGGGAATGGATGGTGATACTTTTGAGAAGAAGTACAACACTTTAGGACTGGATTTAATTAAAACTCACCAGATGTTCTGCCAGGAGGTTCTGAAGCTGCTTCCTGGGCAAATGGCTGTTATTAGCAATGGCAGGGTAAGAAAGAAATTAAGTCTCTCAATCTTTTTTAGGATTTTTAAACTTCTGGAACTTCAGTTTCAAACTAAAGAAAATGCATTATATTGATTTCCCATTTATTCAGATAGTTGTTAAAGAATGGTATGAATGTTTGCCGTGCTTTGTTTTATTTTGTTTAACTCCTAGTTTGTTCATTAGCTCCATTCCAGTGAAGCTATGTGTGTATGCCATTCCCACAGCTATTTTAGAGTTAATCTGACAAAATTCTCAAAATAGGTTAGTATCTGATTTACTATTTTTGATGTTTAACTTTCGATCCTGAAGTTGCCTTTATTTTACCATGTAAATAAATGCATATAAATTACATTGACTAGGTTAGTATTTCAAGCTCTAAACCACCACATTTTTATAAATATTAAGTTGATTTATAGTCTTAATTCTTAATATGCAGATAAAAGTATAGTAGTCTTGTTTCAGTTTCTTGTATGTATATGCTGACACCAATAGCCTTAATTACAGTTTGTCAACAGTTTATCTGTGATCGAAAATATAATGTTGTATTTAATATTTAGTGCTTGTTAAATGACAGTCAATGCCTTGCATTATGAACTGCTTTTTAATTCTTCTATTTTCGATTTACTCCTCCACCATTCAAAAGAAATAGAAAACTATGGTAGCATCTTGTTACTGGAAACTCTTTAAATTGTGAGTTTAGTTACTCTTCTGCATCCTAAATGCTTCTGAGATGGAACTGAAATACTGCTAATGAACACACAGAAAGCATTTTTGTTGATGAAACCTTAAAGAATTGTTGGCTTATTTGTGTCAGCACAACTAAATTAGTGAATTTATTTTATAAGTTATTATTACTGATCTCCATGCCTAAAAAAGCTCAAATAATGTAATATATTAAGTTCTGGGGAAATAAGTTTCATAAAAATATTTGGATAAATTTAATAATGTATATTCATATCGCTGAAAGTGTGTTTTCACTTGAAAGGATTGCATTTTAAAATATATGGGATATCCTTAATTTCTGTCATTGCTATTTCATCACAAAAGTTTTGCTTTTATGAGCAAATTAATTTTTTCTAATTATGACTTCTAAATTACCACAGTGTTTCATAATTACACTATGGTTTCGTCTATCTCATGCATCATTAATAAAAAAATCAAAAGTGGAATTTGTTATATAATCTCTCATTTATAGGAAGCAGTTGAATTTTGGGAGGCATTCAGCAGCAAACTTGCACCATGACTTTGTACATCCTGGGAGCCCTGTATGCTGTTGAAGTTGTTCTTGGGTCAATTTGGCCTGATAGACTGAGTAGGAGAGCATCCTCAAAGCTATTTTCTTTGACTCCAAGGCACTTTCTTCTCCTTCAGTCACCAAAAAATGTAGTAATCCTGTATGCTCTCATATTATGCATCCTTTCCCTATTATTTCAATCCATTCTGCTTCATTTGACAAGTCTTAGAAGGAGATGGTGTTCATAGAATTAAAAAACTAAAGAGTGTGGTAGACAAGTAGTAATTAGAGTTTAAAATATTTTACTTGAGTGCTTTTTTCTTAAATTTAAATTTATTTCTAAATAGTGTATTCCTTAACAGAAGGATGTATAATGAAAAAATACCATGGATATTACCATTGCAGTTATTCTTTGTGATTGAAAATGAACTGTAATCATGTAAGTGTAAAAACCTGATCCTGCATATTTACTATAAAGTTTAATTCGTTTTATAATCAATAGTATTGTTATATATAGGGATTGGGGTTTCATATTCAATATTGTGCACTCATTTAAAAATTGGTTTATTTTTACTTACAAACACAGTACTATTGGGACATTCTACACTTAACTTTTTTTTTCCTCTGTCTAAGGTACTAGGTCCTTTAGACGAAAATGAATTCCATGCAGAAGACTTTAATTTGTTGGAAAAGATAACATACAGTACCTCAGCAGAGAAGATTAAAGCTCTTGTGAAAGAGATGGGAAACAGTAGTAAAAGGTAAAATTCTCTTGCCTCATAACGTGTGCAGCTCTGCTGAGTTAGTCCAAATACTTACACTTACTTTAGCTGTCCTTACAGCCAAGAATACAGCTACCAGTAAACGATTCCTACAAGGCTTTGTTTTCATAAGAGTAATTGTAAAGAGTAATAATAAGTTTGATAAAATACAGTGTATCTTAAGCCAAATCTGAGAATTAATATTTGAAGTCATTGTCTTTGGAAATTGTTAGTAAGGGAGGCTGTGGAGGCGTGGGCAGATGTTGTCACACCATAGTAGACAACATTCACACATCTGTTCACTGAAGAAGTGTAAATATGAGATGAGTTCAGGCCATCTTCTTAGTCTAAGAATGCAGCTTATGTACCAAGAAGAAAGCAAAATTATATTCTTCCTACAGTATCTATTGACTTTCTCAGTATCATTTCTGTTATCTAGAAGGACTAGCACAACTGAAAGAATCATTACCAGAAAAACAAAATCAACAAGAGGTAGAACTCAAGGAGATAAGCAGTGAGAGGCAAAACTTATTTAGACAAATATTGCGACTTAACAACACTGAAATAGAACAAAGATTTCTAAGGAAACTTCAGTAGGAAATACCAATAGAAAAGACTTAAATATGTGGCCAAATAAACTTGAAACTTGGTCATTTATGTCTGTTCCTTGATGTTGTCATAAATGGGAAAAATATTAAAAATTTAAAAGGAATAAAGAGTTATAAATGTCAGCAGATTTTAGCATCATATACTCACTTTGCTTGATTCTGAATCAGGTCTCTGAAAAATTTGTGACTAATAAAAACTTGTCCTTAATTTGGGCTTAATTTGTCTTGTGGACAAAGCTCCACATTTTCATCAAATTACACAGATTTTAACACTCAACAATTGAGAAAAACAGTTGTGAGGCTGAATGATAACTCAGTGAATTCTGCATCTCCTAAAATTAAGAAGTGTGCATTTTACAAGGCTCCTCTAAGGCTGTAGTGGTTCTTGGACACTGTCATGCTAAATGTTTAACTCCAAGCTACAACTCCTGAGGTGTTAATCACCTTAGAGTCCAGGTCTGGCATGTGAGGTCCCTAAATATCCTTTATGCAAAGAGATTGACATTAAAATGTTAATGTTTTACTCATTTTCTAATGAAAACCAAACTATATGTGCCTTGTTTAATACAGTGGAAGTGATTTGATTATGAAAATAGATGCCCTGCTGTCATCTTTGCCTAAAACAGAGATGAGACAAGATGTTGAATTACTCAAAGAACAGCACAGGTCAGTTTTGTCATGATAATGCACTTAAGAGTAATTTTTTATTAACATTTGGATGTACTGATGATTACATAGAGTCTTTGGAAAGTTGACTAAGCATTCTGATTTTAAAACTGTTGTATGAACAGCCTGCTCATCTGCCATAGCATAATGTATCTTTACCTTTTTCTTAGTAAATTCAGTAGTAATACCTATTTTCTAATCTTACCCTTTGCTGAAAAAAGTGCAGATGGGTACGTGTTTTAAAAGGACATATGATAATACAAAAACTGTGATCAAATTACAAATTTTTATTAAAATGTTTGTCCGGCTGTTTCCGAATCTCTACTTGTTTTTGTTGTTAAAGGTGCTCCTGTGTGTGTGCTGATGGGCTGTCCCTGTCGGTGAAGGCAGGAGCAGTGGCCTTTTCTGAGAGGCTGACACCTTTCTCAAAGTTACTCTAGTAACAGTCAGTATTGTGCTGCTACCATCTGTTTTGTGGAAAACAAATTCTGTTAGTCCCTTTTCGTATTTACAGCATGTGGCTTTTTTTTTTTCTTTTTTAAAATGAAGTTTACTGACATTTCCTTCCTGTAAATCCAGAGTACTTTAACTAGGGACTGCTTGACTTAGTCTAATCAAGTCTATCAAATAGAATTATTTTCTGGAGTGCGTAAATCTAGTCCAGCCTATCAAGTTTTACACTTCTCAGATGTCATTTTTCTCCTTTTTCTTTTTATAAACTGTGTCACCACCATTACTTGTCTGATCCAATGATTCCAGGTCTCTACAAAGGGAACTGTAGACAAGTGACAAAAAGCCCCTTTTTTAAGTCTTACTGTGTTTTGTTTCATTAATTTTGTTGTGGAGAATGTATCTAATCAATAACCAGTATAGAAGCATGTAGATTAATTCTATATTTTTTATTCCTGTTCACATTTAGCTTTTCTAATTGTATCACAGGGAACAGTCATGATCATTCCTTGAAATTAAGCAAATATTTTGTTGAGCATCAGGTGCTTCTGATACTACAAATTCATGTCTAAAGTTTGTCATTTCAACACACTCATTTTAGAGTTTTCATGTCACTTGTTTTTAATACTTTCTCAACAGCGTAGTAAAAGTTGAACCCCAAGAGAATGACCCATTCTATGATGTTGTTGCTATTGTGGATCCATTGACAAGAGAAGCACAGAAGATGTCCCATTTATTGATTGTAAGATGCTGGTCATTTCTTTTAATTTGCCTATTTGTAGTTTAGTATACTTGTTCTAATTTCCACATACAGTGTAGGTAAAGGGTAAACAAAATTTGGTGGTTTTCTCTTTTCTTTTAAAGTATGCGTTTAGGTTTTTTAATTCATAAAAGAAGTTGAGGATGACCATCGTGAATCTCGTTTGAAAGTAAAATTCAGATGCCACATGCCCCAGTCCTCTTAGAGTGAGTCTGAAAGTGCTCCCTACAGTCAATAGAAAGAAAGGAGGAGATTGTGTACATAATTTTTTGCTTCTCAAAATTTCAGTAGGTATGTGCTTCTTTCTATTCAACCAGATCACCTTCGTTTTCCAAGGCACCTAAATGAGGTGGTCTAAATCTGACCTGTAATATCATCATAAGAAGATTGGACTATAAACCTTTCAGCTCTTGGAGGGATATTTCAGTTGATTAATGCTAACAAATATATCTAGATAGGATTCCATTGTGTGTAGCTATTGATCTTCTAAAGAGAAACTGCCTAAAAACATAGCTGCTAAAATTATTTTCTTTTTTCACCTACTGCAGAATATCACTGTGTCTCAGGTTCCTTTATAGCGTCCCATAAAAATGTAAATTTTGTCTTCACTTTATGGTCTGCTACAATTCTGAAGTCTCCAGTTTGATTTTTGCTGCATCCTATTTTATCTTTTTTTTTTTCCTGCAGTAATTATGCAAGTTTCATAAATTCTTATATTGCTTTTTCCCCCTCCTATTTTGTACATTTTTATATCAAATGTTGAAGCTTGCACTCGTTCTTCATATAGTGGAGCAAACTAAAACATTTTTAAAAATTCATGAAAAATGTTCCCATTTCAAGATTCTAGAATATTAGCTTTTCTCTAGAACCAGATCTTTCATTTCACCCTTCTCAGTTAAAATGAAAGCTTGATATTACCAAATGAAAATATTTTCATGTTGAAATGGACTGGAAACTCTCCATTTAGCCAGAAGTTCATATTATGAGTATAAATCACCTCAAGGATCTTGTGTCTCAGAGCAGAAACCTCCATTCCTCTGAGCTCAACAGGCTTCCTCTTGCATGCCTGGGCAAATGACTCCCATGGTGTCCCAAGCTGTTCAGCTATTGCAGATCCTGCTTGATTCATAGGAGCTCCAGTTTTATTCACAAAGGCAACCCTTAGGAGAGAATAATGAAATGCTGTTGAAAGTAAACAAACTAGAAATATTTTAGTCTAGATTAAAATTTTTAATATCTTTTAAGAAATGAAAAATAGCCTGAAAATTTTTGTGTATATATATAAAATTATTATTGTTGTTATTATTTTTGCCTGGAAAGCCACCATCTCCTGCTGTAAAAAAAAAAGCAGACATGCAAGTACAGCAAGCCCCAAATTCAAGGTTCTTAAATTAATGCCTTTTTTATTAGCTTACTATATATAGATGATTTAAATACTATAAACTTGAATCACTGGAATATATTTAAAAGCTCTTTTTTTCAGTTACATAATTTGATTAGAGCCAAGTATATTAGATTGGTAACTATTTATGGTACAAAATTTGTTGAGTAACTACTGTGGCAGTGCATGTGATTCTTGCCCCCATCTGCATTGAATATGTACATATAATGATTGGGTTTTTTCACCATGGTGAAACTGCTCTATTATGTTACTTTCTATCACTTAGTAGTCACTTCAAATAATTTTTTGGTATTTTTTATTAAAAGTACAAACAAAAAGTTACTCATATTAAGTTGGATTGATATTGAGAGAGGTATAAATAACTGTTGGTAGGCCGTAATCTAAACTTTACTGCTTAGTATGAGAGACTTGCAATTTTAAGGATAGAGGAGGGTATGAATCAGAGCACAAATGAGAGCTCAGTCAAAGCTGCTGTCCATTTTTAAAATATGCACTGGATTGTATCATAAGAACTGCTCTAATCCTCTCCAGAGTAGAGGCAGGTAGCACCTTCCATATAGTCTGTTTCTTTTTATTTCAAAAAGTTTTGTTACAGACATCTGCATCAAGTATTTCCAGACAAGGTAGAGTCACTGTCTACTGTAAATATTTAAATGCTAGTCATAACTTTAGCATGGTTGGGCCACATAAGTTCTCAGCAGAATATATGGAAGAGCTAACCAGTCCTGAAGTTATGAATGTGACCTCTAAGGTGATGTAAGAAAAGTAGAAATTCCTTCAGCTAAAATGGAGGACAGAATTGAAGAGTTGTGGTTTTTTTTCCTCATGGTTCACCAAAAACAGGAGCAAAAATTATTCTACATACACTTAGGATCATCCACCCTTTTTTTTTCTTGTTCCATTAAGTATCCAGTAATTCAAAAATATGGATAAAAAAATCAAATCTTCTATTTTTTTTCTGTCAGTTATCTTTTGCCTTTTTTCCTTTGTTCATCTGTCTTCAAAGAGAACTACTTATTCCATCCCTAAAGTAAAAGGAATCCCTGAAGGAGCCCCTTTTGATAATTTAGTCTGATTTCCTATATAACGCAGGTCACAGGACTCCTTTTTCACAATTATTATTTGAAGCAGAAATAATTTTTTAATCAACTACTAATTTAAATATTACCAAGCAGTTGAGTACAGATTAGAGCTCCTACTGAGCTTTTCCAGTAGCTAATTAACCTTACTGTTAAACTCAGACTTGGAATTATATATTTTTGTTTAGATCCATGCTGTAAGCATTGATGTTCTCATCACTTTGCCAGTTCTGTTGAAGATTCTATTATAAGTTTGTTTTCAGTGCAGATGCTTTGTATTATCCTGAAGTCACAAACAATTCCAAGTGACTGGTTGAATAACAATGGTTTACTGAGTTAATATTCTTCAGATAAGTTGTGGTAACTCAAGTAAGTGTCCTGCAAATGACTTTTTATTGTACATATACACAATAAAACTGGCTCCTGAATAATTTTCAGGCCTCCTGAAATATTTCAGACATGTTTTACAGTGTTCCCTGAGCTAAATTTCCATGTTCTTTGAATTTTCTTATTTAAAATAGACTGAACTCTTCAAGTATCCTATAAAAGTCTTCCTAATTTTGTCACTATTTTCATGTATTGATTCAAATGCTCTGGTTTCTGGTGTCCTCAGAAGCCCTAAAATAATAGAACCAAGTTCAGTATTTCAGAAGTTGTATTGTTGAAAAACACAGAGATAATGAATTCTTGTCTTAGTTGTCATTTCCTATGTAAAGTCCTTTGAAATGTTAATTAAGATTGGCTTATTTTTTGGCTACTGTACTAAATTTCATGGTCAGCTGATGAATTGGGATGATGCATCAGCAAGATAATTTCATTCTACTCACAAAAACCTGTCAATGCAGATTGCTGAAGAATAATTTTTGCTAATGGGATGAGGGTTTTGTTTGAAGGTAAAGTCCATACAGGCTTTTATAATTCTTTTTATTCTTAATGGTAGATAGATATTTGAGTCACTTTGACCTCTGTTTTGATTTTGGTGGTCTTAAACTTATGTCAAGTAATGCTTTCCCGTCTTAACACTTCCAGTGCTCTTGGGTTCTCCTTTCCTGCTTCTTCACTTGTTCACACGAATATGCTATTTATTCCCTAGTCTTCATTTTTTATTCAGTAGTTTTTCAGTGATTCAGGTGACACAAAAGATGAGAATAAGAAACTAGGAATAGAATAGGTCCTTAGGGCTAAGTAAAGTTACAGTTGTAGTAAAGAATACGTGTAAGCCATGGGTTGAACTGAGAAAAGTTACAGTCGTAATACAAGAGCAATTTAATGATGACTATTGTCTTGCTTTGTTCCCAATTTATTTGCTATTGTAGTAATTGTAGATATTAGCCTTACTAGTATTGGTGGTGTAACTTTTTATATCTTACTGGCCTTCCTAATATCCATAAATGTAGGCACAGCTGCTTTATGCTTTCAGATAAGCACTTTGTGTCAGAAACCACAGATATGAAGGTAACTTGATAAAGGTTTTTATGAGTGTTTTAAAGAAATTAATAACTTTGTTAGCTTTAAGCAAAACAGATTGCTCACAAAAGTAAGAAAAAAATACTGTTCTAATATTATGGTTCCTGTATAACAGCATCCAGAACATTACTATTTTAGAAATGAACAGATGAAGAAACTTAGAGAAAAAAGAATAAATACATTAACTTACCAAAATGTTTTGAAATTAATTGAATGGTTTATTATATCGTTAATCTATTGTCGACATTGAAAGTTATTAAATAATTGAGTATTAAAATAGTTCTCTGAACTTTACTATATTCAACAATTTTCCATATACAACTATTTTAATAAGAGTGAAAGTAATTGTTTTAAGACTGGTTGTTGAATAAAAGGTATGTGCTATACTTAGAGAACTTCAAGTATTTTAAAATCACAGTGTAACAAGGGTGATAATATCATGTACTCAAGCATTGGAAAATGGGGACAGCTGCTCATGAAACAACTGCATGAGTAGGAGAAGACATTAATGTTTTGACTATTAAGAATATAATATGGTAAATCATGCAGTTTTAGGAAAAGTTGTGTCTTCATATAGAATATCTGACAATAACTTGTAATGTGCAGATATATTTACATCTTTTGAAAGTTTTAGATTTCTGCTGAAACTTGAGAAATGGCAGGATGTCACAAGGGTAACATTAACTTCTTCTCAAAGTTTGGTGTCTACCAAGATCCATTTTTCACAGAGATTTTTTTTTCTGTAGGTACTCAAGGATATTATCAATATGAAACTCAGGTTATTTTTGAACTGCAGATCTAAGCTGTCTGAAGTGCCACTGAAGAGGTTTGTAGTTCATAGCTTTTCATGCTCATTTTGGAAAACAGCCTTAATGGTATATATTTTCTTTAAAAGTAAACATTGTTTTGTGTTTCTGAATTCTTTTTGTTGACTCGTTTTTCATTGAACACCTAAGCAGTTTGCACCTGTTTAGAGAAAAGTCCTTGTTTTAAGGTGTCAAGCATGGTATCACAGGGGAGTGATCTAGTCCATCAAATGCACTTCTCATTAAATAAATAAATCAATGGTGAGTCTTTTATGCCTGTGAAAACTTGCAGTAGGGGATTGTCTGTCTGAGTTGTTCCCTTCTTTACAGCCCACTGTTTGTGTAATGAGTTTTACAGATTCGGTACTTCCAAGAATTAAATTCATCTGTATTAATGTACAGTCTGCATTTGTTATATTGAGATGTTGTTATATTTAATTGAGAATATGATAGCCTGAATATACCTGTTATAAATTGAAGTTTCTTTTATCTGCATGTAAAAATCAGGGTTCACTAATTCAGTGATAGACATTTACACTGAAATTAATTCCCTCCAAGAGGATTTGTTTCCCTTAAAGAGAAATGTTTAAGCCTAGCCATCTACTTGACAGGTTTTATTTTACCTATAATCCTAACACCTGTATTACTGTATTACCTGTGAGAGAGGCTGGTGGTAGTGATTGTCCTTTAGCCAAGGGGTTGGAGAATTATTCATTTGTTCACAAAACAGAAGTCCTTAATTTCTAGGCATTTTAAGAGGAATGACTCATATTCTTATTCCATGAGAGGATCTTAATTCTGAGTCTTCTGAGTGTCTTCTTTGTGAACATTGTTATGGTTGCTTTTGAAGCAGGTCTTGGTGTCTGGTTCTTTCCTTGTGCTTGGGAGAACTTCTACATGTGGAATAATTGGGGTAAGAGCTGGAGAGGAACAGAGAAATCCTACGTTTCCTCTGCCCTGTCTTTGCTGCTGCTAGTGACAGTAGCATTCTCAAAGACTTTTTGTTCAGTAGAGATTAGTCCTTCTGCTTAGGTCAGTGATACAGATTCTGAGAATTCAAGGCTGCTTAAAAGTCAAGCTGTCCAGATGCACCTCTTGTGTATTCATTTTCTTAGTCTTTAGAGTGTTAATGGAAAATAGGCATGTCCACAGTAAAATTACCAAAAGTGAATAGGTCTGTGGTCATCTGCCAGCCCATTTGAGATACTGTAGGTATTGTCTTATGATATTCCAAAAGAATAGGAAGCTACTTTGCTTCCAAATTTCATTATACTTGGTAAATATTCACTATATTGGAAAATATTTTAGAAGAGCTTCATGTTTGAACTTGATATTTCAGTAAAAGTTAGTGGTTTTTTACACTTCTTTTTCAACAGCTTCTATCGTTTTGTTCTGGAACCAGAAATAACTTATGGAATCAACAAGCACCTTCCTTCTGAACCTGTAGCAAAATTCCTAGAATTGCCAGAATCACCACTCTTGACCCTAAACATGATCACTCCTGAAAGCTGGTTGGTTGAAGCAGTGAACAGTTCCTGTGACCTTGATAACATTCATTTGCAGGAAGTAAGTAACAGTTTGCAAGCACTGTAAAACTAGTATTGATCCTTTTACTTCAAGAGGAAAGTGGAAATCTTGCAAATTTGTCTTGTGTCTGTTCTCCAGAAATATTTTCTTTGGTAATTGATTATTTAGTCAATATTTTACCATTTCTGTTGTCATAATATTTTCATTTTCCCTCTTAAAAAAAAAATTAAAAAGACTAGTCTTAAAGGAAAGCAATGGAGTAGGAAAAAATCAGAATGCAAAATACAAGTTAAAGCAATTTACCTCTATGTTGAGTTTTGTGTTTATAGAAATACTACATTTAAGATAAAAGTAAAGCAACTAAAGCATTCTTTGTGTTTCCTAGTTCTTGTAACCTAGGTAAATCTTCATATAAACTGGAATATATGACTGTTTGTTAATGTAGTTCAAAATGTATTTCACCCTCTTTTAGTTCACAATTCTTTCAATTATTATTTAATTCTATATAATCCCCATCTTCAAAGTCATTAAATTTGTGTCAATAAGATTATGCAAAGTATTGAAGGTGTTTGATTGACCAAAGCTGTGTATTTATGTTGTGAAAGTAAAGTTGGGATTTCATCTTACCAAGGCAGAGGTGTCTCAGCTTCCTCAATAGTCAGTGGAGAGAAGGTCCTTCTAGAGACTGATCATTACTCTGTCTTGGATACCTGTTTTATAATTGAGTGAAGTTCCTTCTGGATGGACTTTTCTTGGGGTTTTGATTGTGGGAGTTAGCTTGAGGTAAATCCCACACAACGTTTGCAACTGTAATATTTTGTTTTTCCCACATAGTTAAGTGACGTAATTTATTGATTAAGCATTCCTTCCATAGATAAAAGGGGCAGTTCTAGCAGAATATGAACTGGAATATATATTGCTTGAAGGACATTGCTTTGATGTGACAACTGGACAGCCTCCTCGAGGGTTACAGTTCACTCTGGGCACAAAGAAGAATCCTGTCATGGTTGATACTATTGTGATGGCCAACCTTGTAAGTACTTAATACAGGAATAGTCATTACAATTGCACACTTCTTGTGAGAATTCTTCATGAGCATCTTGTTCTTTAAATCCATTTCTCTGTGTTGCAAACTTACTAATGCTAAAAGTAACAGGCACATCCTGGAGCTGAGCTCATCTCCAATTTGCTGGGCTTTCTCCCCTGCTCCTCTCCTGTGATGCAGAATAGGTTTGAATACGGTCTAATTTTATACTCTTGCCTGAAGTGCCTAAACTGGCAGCCTAATTGCCACCAGTAGGTGGTAGGAGGCAGTTATATTCAGGTTGAGATTCCCTGACAAATGCAAGGTATGATTCACATTCTGATTAAAATAACCCTTTTTGTTACACAACGATCCAGGCAGAAGAAGGCTTGCATTTTAGATGCTTCAGGTAAGTGCTTAGAACCTTGGTGAGATATACCCACACTTGAGAATTCCTCTCATCATGCAAAGTAATTATTTTTCATGTTGGTAGTCTGTAGAGCAGAAGACCATGTGACTTCTGAAGAGAAAGATTTCTATTGGCTAAGGGAATTTGATAGGGAAGGATTTTGATAAGACCTTTTAGCTATCTGCTGTTCTCTAGTCTCTGTAAATACTGTATCATAAGGAATTAAATGCTTAATAAATTGTGAGTCTTTGATTTTTGCTCAGGTATTGAATACAGTCTCAACAGTAGATGATGTTTGGCATGATGAAACTTCTAACAATTCTTCACATTTCAAAGCTTTCTCTTTGTGACTTTAACATAGGGATAGCTGTTTACTGTGTTCCTAAAATGGGAAGGAATTGTGTTGACTTGGAAAGTTGCTCCAGACAAAAAGTTTGAGTTTCAAATAAGCTTTTCAGTTTAGGGTCTGTTCAATAATTTATTTCTTTGCTGCTCTTTTACTTGCTGTCCTCGGTGGAGTTTTTGTATGCAACTCAAATTCAGCTAGAAAGAAATGGAGCACTGAAAGGCATTAAAACAGAATACAGGAAAATGTACACAGGAAAGGTGATAGTTGGTTGCATCACTAGCACACTTCTTTCAGGGCTAGTATAAATGCTGAATAGTTGATTTTTATATATGAAGATGGTTGAGTCTGAAATGCACCCAGAACAAGTGCCTGTCTTTTTTACTTAGGGGTATTTTCAGCTGAAAGCAAATCCGGGTGCTTGGACGCTGAGATTGCGTAAAGGAAGGTCTGAGGAGATTTATCAGGTTTTTTCGTAAGTATGAATCCATCATTTGGAAACCAAAATGAATCTGAAAGTGCAAAATATTTTGAAAAGATCTGACAGCACTGAAGGAAAATGAGCAAAGATAGCATTAAAAAAGTATAAGATGCAAATGATGATTTAAAGTTTGTAAGGGATACCTTATTTCCTTGTATTGTTAGTTGTTGTTTGATGGCTTCACATGTTTTTGAAGGCATTTCAGTATGCTAATGCATAATAAACCTAAGCTGCTCAGCTAGACTGGATGCTAGCAGTGTCTTACTATACAGTTACACTTACACAGCTACCAGACACTTGCCCTGTCAGTTCCATGCATGATTAGCATTATCACACAATGACTTGTACCAGATTCTGTAGAAATGTCAGTCATGGTTTTGTTGATTAATATTTTGGCACTCCCAACATACTTAACATGTAATTTCAAGATTATGTCCAATGGAGCATTGCTCTCCAGAGCTACCTTGATCAGCTGGAGGTACCACAAATTTCCCTCTCATAATTTTTTTCAGCCCTGAGGATGCCTCTGAATGCAGTATATTTATAGGTAGCATCTTTTTTAAACAGGACCATTGTAGTCATTTAAGTTCTAGACTTTTTTCATTGATTAATTGAGTATTTGTTAGTTGTCTGAGTCATCTAAGGATCACTGTGGTTACACCTCCTCTGCCTTAGGATATCAAAGCACCCTTCATTTTGAAACCCTGGCTGCATGTTGATGGCACCACAGTTCCCTCTCTTGGGAGAAACATCTGTCCATAGAAAGAAAATTATATTCCTGTAACTGGCATTTAGGTGACATCCCTATGCCTTCTAGATCAGTAATTTTCATGGTTGATTTTCATGTAAAGGAATATATCTGCTCACCAGCATTCTAACGATTCCTTAGAATTACCTTTTCCCCATGTTTTGTGTAAAAGCATAGACCTGTAGCATATGAGAGCTTTCTCTTGAAGCTTTAGATTTAATCCCTTCCTAGAGAAGCAGTATTGTTTACTTAATTTCATCTTCAGTTCTTCCTTTTTTTTCCTTTTTCCTGTTATCTCTCTTCCCCCTCAAAGTAATTGTGTGGCTTGAAATAGGTCTATTTCTTATAAACTATTTATTATTACTTGAAGCCCAGGAATACGAAGTTCCATATGTTGTTAATTATCAGCTACTATTGAAAAACAAAAAACTTGATGAACCTCTTTGTGGTTTTGAACACTTAGTTAATATCAGTGTTACAGGAAGAAATGTTAATGGGATGTTGGATTCATTCTATTTGTTTGCAATTTTCACTTTGTTTTTTCCAGAAATCACTTACAATCTGTTGAAAAATAAGAAAAACACAGTTTTTACCCTTAGAGGTTCACCTAATCTCCACTAACTGTATCTGTACTATTTGTCTAATTTAGCATTTAATTCCTAAGAAATATAAAGGGATTTATATAAGATAGTGTGGTTTAAAAAAATAATGTAATGAGTTGTAGTTGAGTTAAATAATGAAACAAAAACACTCTACATTGTAGCCTGGATAAAAGGAAATTTAAATGATCTGCAGGGGTTTTGTCCATTTTCCCTCTGTAATACAAATGGGCTTAATTGAACTCAGATAAGTTACTAAAAACTAATACCCCATGAGGAATCTAAACAATGGAATTTATTTCATCTTATTATTCCAACAGTAGACTTAAAGTATAACAGGAAAAGTATGTTTGTGGGGCTGCACCAGGATCCTTGATATTTCTTTTACAGTATTAATAGTATGAAGTTGCTATCGGAACTCGGGCAACTGTTTGATAGGATGGAATTTTCCAAGAGCTAATGCAGTTTATTCTCCATCCATATATATTAGTCATACCCTCTACGGTTGAACTGTGAGGTGAACCTGTTTTCTTTGAGGCACAGGCCTGTACATTTTATAGGGAGTTTTAGAATGTTCTACATCTCAGTATTTTTCTTACTTGCTTCTCTCACAGTTGGAAGTAATTTGTTTTTACTATGTAACTGCACAACATTTGAAATAAGCTGCCTCTTTCTTCTTAAAGACTGCTTCTAACAAGGATCATTATTTTGATGCAGTCACGCTTGTAAATCAATTTGTTATTAATAAATTACTATGAATATTAAGAAAATAGAAATCATTATACTCAGCAATAATATGAGCACTGCTTATTATTGAGACTTTGATGTTGGTAGGAAAACAAGTAGGTATTCCAAGATAAGATTGCAGAAAATTATTTATAGCTAAAGATATATATAAAATCCTGATGAATATTTTACTTTTTAAAAAGGCAGGTAGATGTAATTTATTATATTTTGATGTCATGCAGACTGCTTAGCTGTATGGCTATATCTTTTATAATATGGGCAAGGAGTTATATGTTTGTTTATTGAGCTTGAGGTTTTAAAGGATCTCCATTTGTTGAACGCTAATTCTTTTATTCCCCATCTGGAAAATTATAATTTGTATTATATTGTTACATATTTGTATTAAAAGCATCTAAGTGTTTTGAAACATGTTGAAGTCGTGACATAAATAGTCTGCTAGACATGGTTAGCTTTTTACAGTTACATAACAATAAGACAGCTATTATTACAAATGTCACAGTGCTGTCAGTATGCAAGATGTTTTGCTTGGATTTAAAAAGGTTGTTCATAGTAGGACAGAAATTCATCAAACTGAGTTCTGTGCAGAAGAGAACAGTTGGCACTCAGTAAAGATGGAGCCCACAGGGAGGCATCCATGAAAGAGATTTAAGGAGACCAAGCAATGCTGTTGAATTTACATCCAAACCAAACACTGAGAATATTGCAAAGACTTTGGAAAATCCTCTTTATCAGCAGAATCCTCTGTATCTGCCTACAAAATTCATAGGAGGGGGATTTTGAGGTAACAGCAAATAAAAGAGAAAGTTTTGATTGTGTGAACACTGGGGGCAAAAGTGGGAACATCAGGCTAGCTGCTGCTATCAGCAGTTTGTGTTTGGATCAAATTTTACTATTTTAGAACTATTTTGTGACACACTTGATTTAAAATTGAATTCAAATCTGAGCACTATACATCCCTGTGATGAAAAGACCGTTGTTAGCTGGGTGTGCATATGTATGATATTTTAAAAGTGTGAAAATAAAACTGCAATACAGAGTAGAAAAGTTCAGATAATTCTTAACACTGTTTTTGCAAGGATAGGCCATCTCCATGAGACTTAGTGATTATAGGCATATTTTACAAAAGAATGTGTTAAATAGAAAATTCAGATGAGTGTGTAAAATGCTGCAGTGTTTAGGTAAGGGGAATGATACACACTGAAACAAGATTTAAATATTTATGTTTTCTAGGGAGGAAAATGAAGCCTAAGGGGTAGCAGATTACTTTCTTAAACCCATTTTTTGTTTGGGTAGCTTTAGCAAGAGGAACCCACATAATGCTGATGAAAGACAGAAGGGATTGAAGGGGAAGTATATGGGCTATGGAGGTGTAAAAGCTAGAAAATTTGAAAATTATGTTGTTATTATACTGTATCACAGTAACATTTTTCACATTAGTTACTCTGGACTGCAATAGAGTTTGGAGACACCTGAATGGCTTTAAACTGATGTTCAGCAGGGCAGAGGTTCATCTGGTGCTTGCACAGCTGTGTCTTCAGGGGTACAGTTTCCAAAGCCAGCCAGCTGAAAGACAATATTCACTATCTCAGCACTGTGATGAAGCCTTCCCTATAATTTTTAAGCAGACCTATTTTAAAAGTACATTTAATGCCATCACACAATTCCTAAGATGTTTTCCATATTTCAGAAATAAATTGTTTCATATTTGAATATAATATATAGATATAATACATAATAATGTGTTTAGCTCTAGGTCACTGCAGTTTTTCATTGATTAGTAAATTTCCTGTGAAAATTCAAATTAAAAAATGAAGGCAACAATGTTAGACAATGTCCAGTGATGAATAAAAGTTTGTTTTTGATGTTAAAATATAACTAGATGCAAATGAATAATTTTTTTTGTAAATATCAGCAATTCTAAACCTTATTCTCTGATAAACCCAAATAACAATGCATATTTTAATGAGACAGTACATTTGCCTGGGTTTTTTTCTCTCCTCACAGCCATGAAGGAACAGATTCTGTAGCTGACCTGACAGATGTTATTGTGGTATTAAACAACTTCAGAAGCAAAATTATCAAAGTTCAAGTATGTATGCAGTGTTTCCTTATATGAAATGACTTATGCTTACGTGTCTCAGGCTATATTTAATTGAAATATGTGTACTGAAATATGTAATTCAGATTTTGTATAATTAAAGAGAAGGATGTGCAAATTAATGTAGTTAATTTGATCCAATCAGGTTATACTAATTGTGTGGGAGATTTGTTAAATAGCTGTTAAACATAGATAACATTTATCTCATCTAACTCGAGGTGCCCAAATGTGTAGTCTTGGTGACTTTCCATTTCTGCTTAGCAGGAGAGAGTCTAAAGGACTGCTCATCCCAGCTCATATATGGATTTAAACCAAGAGAATGACCTCTTGAGAAACCCATTTCTCTCCAGTGGCTGAGGAGAGATTTTACACAAAGTCCAGGTTCCAGACTGGAAGACAAAATTAGTTGTGTTAAATTTTACCCTAGGCAACCAAATTTGTGTCAATGAAATTACATTGCTTTCATTGGATGTATCAAAAACAGTTAATGAAGCACCACTTATATTGAGGAGAAAGATCCTCATAATGCTATATATTTTCCACAATTTTGTAAATATTTTTAAACACCAGAGATGAGTCTCTTCCCCAGTCCTGTGACTGAAAGTTTCCAGAACCCAGAGAAAATGTGTAAGACTCTGGAGCATGATGAGCCTGTCTTTAAACCACAGAGAATGGGTAAAAGGGTGCCTAATTTTCCTATTTTGTGCCAGAATAGGAATACTAATGTGTGAAAGGTGGTATGTATTAAGCTTATAAGTAGAGTATGTAAGCTCTGCCATTCAGTTGAATTCTAGAATCACTTCACTGATCCGTAGGATGGGGCTTCAGGAACATTGGCTAAAAAACCTCCTGATTTAGTGTCAACAGAAATCTGTGTTAGCTTGATAATATAAACATGTGAAATTAATATGATTAGAATCGAGTTTGTTCATACATTCAGGGTGTAAGAAGCTATTTGGTTTTCAAAAGCAGTTAGATTTCTTTTAATCAAGGAAATTGTGGCAGTAAATTAAATTAATCTTGAGTCTTTATAAGCATCTGAATAAGACAGCAGAAATTGTTTAAGTTGAATGAGAGAGCTTATGCTTCAGTGACAAATTTGTCACTTTCTCCTTCTGAAGAGCTTATGAGAATGACAATTCTCATTCAGGTAAGTTCCATTGTGAGGTGCTGGATCACAAACTCATGAGGGAGGAAAATGATATAAAAGTCACCACACTTGTAGTTATTGTTTGCATAAAGATGTACAGAGGGCTTGAAACATGCTGGCTGATTTATTAATCACCATACTTAGTGGCTCTAGCCAGTTAGTACACTGTAGTTAGGAATCATAATGCAAGTAGTAATTGCTATCAACTACCTTCCCAAGTTGCACAAAGGCATTTATTTTACTGACTAGGTACAGAAAAAGCCTGATAAAGTGAATGAAGAGCTTCTTTCAGATGGAACAACAGGAAAAAAAGAAAGCGTGGAATCAGTGGCAAGGTAATGCATAATTTGATTCTAATTCAACTGTTCCAGGATGTGTTTATTTTTATTTGTAGCAAGTAAATTTTCTTACTTGATAGTGATACAAATGTGTAAAAAGGCACTCCAAGGGATTTATCATGAAAATAAAAGGGGGAAAGACAAGCTGTAATGTCTTGTAAATCTCCTTTTTTATTCCCTTAATCCCTTTTTTGCATTTTCAGTTTCTCTTCATTTTCTCCTTTGGCTGTTTTGCTGTGGCAGGGAATCAATGTGAAAATCTCAGCTGGTTATGTGGTACTCACATATGTCAAACTGAACATCAAAAAGCAGGCCAATGCCACTTGTCTGCTTCTAGACATAATTTATGAAATCTCAAGAAGTGTTTTTACCTTTTACTTTAAAGTTTGAGTTCTATAAGTAATTGTAATAAGCGTCTGAAGCATTACATTTGGGGCTAATAACTTTGTAGTATTTCTAATTTGTTCTTTTGAGCAAGACTCAGAAACAGTTTTCTTCAGTTTTCAGTAGCTTGGGCAATGGTTGTCAGTCACAGACTGCTAAAGAAAATGAAAAAGCATAGCAGCTCCTCTTTATCTACTAATCTCTTGGCTCCAGTCAGTACTGTACACATACATCTCTTGGTAGATCAAGGACTGGCTTCTGTTCCAGCTTTAAAATCTCTCATGATAAGGCTTCTTGTTTACTGTTAATAATAGAATCTTAGAATGTTAAGGGTTGGGAGTGCCCTTAAAGATCATCTAGTCTCAACCCCCCTGCCATGGGTTTTGTACCCACTAGACAGCTTGTTCAGACAGTGCCCAGCATGGCCTTGAACACTGCCAGGGATGGGGCAGCCATAGCCTCCCAGGCCAACCTGTTCCAATGTCCAACCACCTTAACACTAAAGAGTTCCTCCCTACTATCTAACCTAAATTTCCCTTTTTTTTGGTTTGTACCCATATTGACTAGATTCAGAAACCCTCCCAGACTACTATGCTACAACTCTCAAAACTTTCTTCCACACTGGACCCACATTGCTGCACAAAGGTGCCTCCTTTGAAGAATGATGTTAGTTGAAGGAATTTTTCATTGACTTCAAGCTTCCCATTTCTAATTGGCTGCATCAAAGGATGTATGTGCAGAGATCAAAATCTTAACTCCCTCTAAGAAGGTTACAAGGCCAGAGATCTCTCAATCTTCCAGGCCTTGCCTTTTATCACAATGGCATTCATCATGCTCTGAGCTTGGCTGGGCCAAGGAAGCCCCCTCACCCAGTGAAGTTTGTTTGCTGTTACCAGTGACTCAAGGTTGTGGCTCAAGGGCATTATTTGAGGCTGACTGTCAACCTCTTGCCATCTAGGATCTTGTCAAATACCTTTCCTTTTTGTTATCCCAGAATGAAAATAATATCCAGCAGCACACTGTTCACTACAGGAACCCGCGTGTGCTGTGACATGGGAGATGTGCACACCACTTTGCCCAAGCCTTTTCATACTTGAGCTGCCCTTCTCCAACTGACTGTTTTTCCCACATGACCTTACAGGTCAGCCCAGCAGCTTTGGGAGATTTCTGCTTTCTGTAAACCTTTGCAGAATCAATATTTTCAAGATCCTTGCATCAAACCCCGATTTTCTTTTTTCACATGTGATGGCTGCTTTATAAAGAGCTTGACATTCTTTCAGTCCTGCTATCACTAAATGTAAGACATGGGACAAAAAGTCAGGAAGAAAGGAGACAGACTGCTTGGACCTGTGAACTGCAGTCTTGTTTAGCCTGTGAGAGTTCAGTGCTGTTGAGAGGTTGTCTGTCTTCTTTGAAGATGCTGTACCATGCACACAATGCCACTCCACTGATGTCTCTCTCTTTCACCATGCCTGAGTGAAAAGAACATGGGTTTCTCAAAAGATTATTCACACCACTTAAACACATTGCAGCCTCTCAGTTACTTCTGAGGATTCAGCTTTATATCAGTGGAGTGATCTGAATTCTTTTGAATACATTGGAGATCTCATTTGCTGTTAAAGATTATGAGATACCTATTTTTACACTTTCTAAAGGATACTTTTAAAAGGGATATAACCAGAAGAAAAAGTAATAGGAATGACTCATGCAATTTAAGTATATGAGGAATGACTCACTTCACAAAAAAGACTGTGGAGGTAAATTTCCAGCAGTATCAAATAACCATTTGATAACAGTAACCAATCTGGCTCTTCGGTTCTGAGATCTGTGAAGCAGTGCCTGAGGGAGATTGCAGCCACTATCCCCTGCCTCTCTGTGCTGGAAGGCACGTGATTCAAAACCAGCCCTGGTAGACTTTGGTATTCAAAACAAGTAAAGAATGCTGCGCAGCAGAAACAGAAACCTCTGTACAACATACCTCGAATACATAGGTTAGTTTATAGGGAGAGGAATCAGAATAATCTGAAGAAGAATTCCAAAAATTCATGTTCCAAAAAACACTGGGAAGTCCTGTCACCACAGACCTCTGAAAGTTATGGGAGTATTCTGGGGAAGGCTGTAACTCCTCAGCCTTGTCATTTGCTGTTGGAATGGTGCTGGGCTAGATATGTGATATGGCCTTGTGTGGCCATCATTTTCTTATGCTCAGTCTGTATTTTAGAGGATATATTCAGTCTAGCCACCTATGGGGGTGTGCAGATTTCCTTCACTTCTAGAAGATGCATTGGTTGTTCTGCTGTAGAGTGCATGTGGATGAACCTTTTCAGAAAAAATAACTGTTTCTGATTTTTAAAATTACCAGTTCTCAAGATATCCTGTCTGTGTGTATTTCTGATTTTTTTTTTCTTGTACTTTGATAAAACATGAAATTCTTGTCAAATTTGGGTTCTGTTTGAATGAAAATACTGGAGATAGCCAATTGTTTTCGTAGTGCCACTGTTTGTCCTGAGTGACTGGGTATGACATTTTGCTCCCAAAAGACTGTGGTATCATAGGCATGTGCAGTGGGAGTAGAGTGTAAGTGTATTTGTTTACTGCAGGATGTGTATTTCTTTTGTGTATATTCTTATTTTTGATTCTTTATGAGCTTAATGATAATATAGTAGGATTTATTTTCTGCTGAGTGTTTACTTTATATAATAATTTATAATAATTCTTAGATTTTCAGAAGAAATTTCAACAGATGAGAAGGAAAAGACAAGTGATATTCTTAACATTTTTTCTGTTGCTTCAGGCCATTTATATGAACGTTTTTTAAGGTAAGGAAAGGTAAAAGGGAAAACAAGAATTGCATAGCAATACTCTAAATTTTCTTAGTAAAAATAAGCAACCTAAAGAAATTGACTTTTTAAACATCTAAGTAATAAATTTTCAAAACGGAGAAAAGCTGTATATAGTGAGGACTAAATAAAATTTTAAGAACAAAGTGATTTAACATACAGGTGTTCAAAAATACCATTATTTTTTGAAGACAGAAAATGGCTTTCATGTGTGAAGTACAAACATAAAAGATGAAGTTCAGCCTCTCTTGATAAAGACACATCTGAAATTACTTCATTGGAGTTGATTCTGTTTGTGTTTAGTACAAACTGGATTTACTACATGCATGGCCTTACTTTCAACGAGCAGTGATTACTTTTAAGGAATTCTTACAGTGTTGCTTGATCTGTTCCCAACCATCTCTGTTACTTTTCTGATTTGAGCACTGGTTTAGTGATTTGATTGCTGAGTCATCTGAAGTTCGAGCATTGTGTTTCTTTTTCAGCCTGCAACCACTTTCATAAAAAGAAAGACACGTTTACTTTAAAGGAGAAATGTAATCTTAAAACATCCTACCTGCTGCTTTATCTTATTTTCTAGTTCATCATGTCTTCATTTTTAAGGCAGACTTGACCTCTTGTAAGGTTGTAAGGCAGTTGATATCTGTCTGGTTACACCAAACAAAGGCCACGATAATGAAAAATAATTGATCCCAAAACAGTGATTCCTACAGTTATTAAGGGTTTTCAGAAGAGGATCTGACTTGAACTTTGCTTTTTTTCTTTTTAGCAACCTAATTAAGCTCAACCACTATATTCTAAAATAAGTCATTTCAGTAGCCAAGTTAATATAAGATATTAACTATTATTCTAATTTTGTCAGGCACCTCTCTTAGAATAAAACATGTTAATAGATTCACTTTTGAAGTTGTTCCTTCTGCTATTGCTTAGCCAATCTGGATCAAATAAGGCCATCTCAAAGTGCCTTTGAACACATGCTGTTTAAAGCGTTTAATTAGAAGTAGTTAAAAAATTCTACTTAAATTGGGTTAAAGAAATTATATTTAGAGAGTTTTAGTACTTTCTAAGTGCAGTTGAAATTTAATGACCTGTGTGTATTTGTTTGTTTATTGTAGACTTATATTTCCACAGAATTATGATGCTTTCTGTCCTACGTCATACAAAAACACCAGTTAAATTTTGGTTTCTGAAAAACTATCTCTCCCCAACATTTAAGGTAGGAGAAAAGTCTTCCTCTTTTTTTTCTTTTAAATTTTAAGTTGTTTTTTTTTTTTAATTGCAGTTTAAGTCTAATTATATAATTCAAATTAAATTTTCACAGTGGAAAATAATCCCAGAATCTGTTAAATACTAGTGTTAGGTATAAGGTTCTTCTCTTCTGGAACATGAAGCCCAGTGATAAATTATAATAATTTATTCTCTTCTGATAGTCTCCAAGAGCTTGTATGAAATGCTATTTCTATTGGTGTAGCTGAGGATACTGTTAAAACTAAGGGAATATTTTTAAATAATAAATTATGTAGTCAGTAAGGCCAACATGGCTGCAGCTGCATTGGAGCATCCACTCCTTTTCCTTTTGTGTCCTTGTCTGTCTCATATATGTGCACCTGATGGTTTTTGTTTTTCTTTTTGTTCTTCTCCTAGGATGTAATTCCTCACATGGCCAAAAAGTATGGGTTCAAGTACGAGTTGGTCCAGTATAAGTGGCCCCGCTGGCTTTATCAACAGACAGAGAAACAAAGAATTATCTGGGGCTACAAAATTCTTTTCTTGGATGTTCTTTTCCCTTTGGCTGTGGATAAAATAATATTTGTTGATGCTGACCAGGTAAGAAAAAATAGTGGCACATAACTGTATGGGGAATTAATTTGGGTTTGAATTGATCCAGTTTCATTCTCTGTGGCCACTTTATTCAGGTGTTGGTCTCAAAAGACTGTTGCAGTTGTACAAACAGAACCAGTGGTGTTACAGAATGTAAATGCAAGAATTTCACTTGTCTTCAGTCATGTGGACATTCAGAGTTTCCCTACACTGAGTTGTCCTAAATTGTCTGTGTGGAGAGAAAGGCACCTGGAGAGATGTGTGTGATCTTAAAGGTGCATTTCACTGAAAGCATATCGGAGTGATTCCATCCTTTGGGTGATTGTGAGAGGAATTCTCCACTATGGCCAGTGTCTGTGATTTGGAGCATTTGAACAACTTCTAGATGGCTGAAATTCTTCAAGATTAATCCTATCTCTATTTTAAATTTGCATGCAGGAATGAACATTGTGTAATGTACTGAAAGGCAAAGTGCTGTCTCAGATATCTGAGTTGAGACACTTGATTGAAGAGTTTATCACAAGGTTATTAAAAACCTTGAGACAAATTCTGATGTATTTTGGTCCTTTTCCAAAGCTTGAGAACAAATTAAATTTAGGTGTAGCAATGCAGACTGCAACTCTCTGCAATTTCATCTGAATGCACCATCTGGGAACACTGGTTGTCTGTCCTAACTACTGTAAGGACTTCTCAGTAATTTGGTAAATATCTCCTAGTGGAATAGTTTATCTACACCCCACTGTTGTAGTGTCTGAGGGTTTTTTTTTAATTAAAATTAAACATTTGTGAAGCCTGCTGCAATACCTACCCTCATAGAAACAGTACTAAATTATAAAAATAAACATATTCTTGTTTAGATTGTGAGAAGTGACCTGAAAGAACTCAGAGACCTAGACCTAAATGGAGCTCCCTATGGATACACTCCTTTCTGTGACAGCCGCAGAGAAATGGATGGGTACCGCTTCTGGAAATCAGGATACTGGGCTTCACATCTTGGGAAAAGGAAATATCATATTAGGTAGGACAAGCCCTTCCACACTTCTTGTGCAGTCTGTGAATTTGATTAAAATCTGGGTGTTGGTGTTGATCACTGAGGCAGTCAAAAGCCATTCTCAGTAAGAGATGAATGAGGCAGGAATTCTGATGACATACTGATTTCACCATTTCATGGTAGTTTCAGCCACTTAATAAAGAAAAATATCCCTTCAGGATGGGAACATGTTTTAATTTCTTGTTACTTTTATTACAGTTATAAAAAAAAAAGGTGAAACCCTTTTCAGAAATCTTATTTTGTTTCTTTAAAATCGTTTTAGTGCCTTGTATGTTGTGGACCTGAAGAAGTTCAGGAAGATTGCAGCTGGAGACAGGCTTCGGGGCCAGTACCAGGCTCTTAGTCAGGATCCAAATAGTCTGTCAAATCTAGATCAGGTATATATGCCTTTGAGCATTTCTGGGTAAATTTTCTTTATCTTTCTCAGTATGTATGGAATATCTTGTAACATTTATGCTGAGATTCATAATTCCAAAACTATTTGCCATTTACTCCTGTTTTAGCCCATTTTCAGGAGTGCATATGAGCACAATTCAGAAAACTGAACACTGATGATTATTTTTAATTTTAAAAATGAGGAAAAACCCCCAACTTACAGGACTTTTCACCTTTCTTTGTAGTTGTTCTGTGTTTTTCTGATAATGACCCTATATTCTGATAATGGTAATTATATTCTTGTTTAGCAAGAGCTTGTTGCTTTTTTTTTCCCCATTAACATAAAGTAAATTTTCTTTTATAAGTTAATTGCAAGTGCAGTCTGGTGGTTGCTGTACATGGTCACCTTGAGGTGGCTGGAGTTGGTCTCACTTTGGGTGAACCTCAGAAGGCTTCGTAAGTGAGATTGTCCCTGCTTTTGGTATTTTCCTTGTGGAGTTACTGAAGCACAGAAGATTTTTACCTGCCTCTAGATCCCACACTAGCAGAGCCCACATCACTCAGTGCTTTTCCACACCCCTCCTCTGCAAGCAAGTTTCTCTCACTTACATAAGGACATTATTGCCACTTGCATTTTTTTTTTCCAGAAATAAAAGTCAAAATTGAAAATAGCAGTTCTTATGATACTGGACAAAGAAAAGTGGAAATACAGCCACACTAAAAACTCAGACTAGACTGGACACCTGGAGCTGGAGCAGCCTTTAGCCATATGTTAAGAGCAAAAGGCTGATATAACAGTCAGAGCCCTGTGTGATAGAGCTGTGTGTTCATGTACAAGGTGTCTTTCCGAAAGATCTTTTGAAATTCCGAGATTACAGGGTTTCCACCATAATGCTGGGTTTCAGAAAATTGGTTTTATCTAATGTTCTCAAAATATTAAAACTTCTAATTTTAAGATTCTTATATTTCTAATTACAGCTTTAATACATGATAGCATATATCTTGTATAAGCCTGTTGGATTGAATCAAAAGCCACTTAAGGACCAGATGTTAAGGCAGCTAAACCTTGACAGAATGGAATTAAAAGTACTTTAGAAAGTGAATATTTCAAAGTAGTATTTTCATATTAATCTGGTTTGACTGTATTGGTAGGAACCACTTGCTGTCTTCATTGCTACTTCTTACACAAAATACAGCAATACTCCTGGAAATACAAACCACGGTGCAATGTATTTGAGACCTGGAGAGCTTTCATCTACTAATAAGGATGCATTATAACTCTTTTATTACTATTTTCATTTTAAATACTTGTCTGGAGTGCTCACTGCCCTTCTCAAAGAAGCAGCAATCTCAGCTCTCTGCTGATTTGCCAGCAGTGCCTTCTTCATGGGTGGTAGTTAAGGTTCTTAAACCACATAAGAGAAGTAGATGGGAAGGGAAATGGTGATTTTAAATGCCAAGGAGAATAAGTATAGAACTCCTAGGGAGAAAAAAATTACACATCATAAAAGCTAGACTTCCAGTACAATAATTTTGTTCAGAGGGTTTTTTGTATTCATTCTTTTTTTTGTTTACTTTCAATCCTGAAACTAACAGCTGACTTTCTGCTTTTTACTGCAAGTAAGAATTTTTAAATTCAGGGTTTCTAAAAGTACTGTAGTAACTCAGAAATTGATTTCATTTAGAAAGTCAAAGAGGCTCAACAGAAAACTAGTCTTTCTTCTTTTGTAATTCAAATGGTGATACACCATTTCAAATGGTGATGAAATATCTTCCAAAAATTACAAGTTTTAAAAAAAATACATTCAATTAATGTTGAATGTCTTGGCTCTCTATGTTCATATATTTCATACAATTTTTCAGCACAAATGCCTATATTTGAATTAAATTGTACATCTTTCATAATACAGCAATATGTGCTATTTTATTCTGTCACGTTTAGCAATGTGAATTGGCAAAATAAGGTGTGACTAATACTTGAGTACTGACATTTATTCTGAAATATAATGTGAGGGTTGCACACGTGAGGGAGCTTACGAATGGATGCACCAGTTATTGCCCCTGCTCTTTGTAACTCTGGCCAGAGTAGGTGCAGCAAGCCACTGCCTGAGTTGTTCCTCATTTATTAATGCTCTTCCCTGCATTCAGCCACATCTTGGGTCAGAGTTTTCATGATGAGACTACCTGACAATTAATAAAGGTAAAAAAAAACCTCAGTAGTGAAGTAAGGAACATAGCCAGAATAGCAATTTAAAGCTTTTCCTTCTCAAGCTCGTTTCTGGAATCCATTTTCCTAGAAGTCATCTCTATTTAGAGTAGTGGCATAATCCTGTATTATGTTTTGAGTCAGTTTTTTTTTTTTTCAAATTTAAGGAATGGAAAGCTGGTTTGAATTTTGCTTTTTAAAGTATTTATGGTATGGCAGGCAGTATCTGAACCAGGGTTCAGACACAAGTATTGCCTATGTCAAGCTAAGGGAGGACAGATGTAGGGACCAGAAAAAATTGCTTGACAAACGAGAAGTAGAATTGGCCATCAAAATGATCATGACTTAGGATTGAATCTACTTGGAAAAGAACTAGGTGAGCCTTTAGAAGGAAATGTAAAAACAATTTGCAGAAATGGTTATAGCAAAAATATTTTCCAAGAGCAGGTTGATAATCAGTTACATTACATTCAATGCTAATATATGATTTTATGAAATTTGTACAGGATCTTCCCAATAATATGATTCATCAAGTAGCCATTAAGTCTCTCCCTCAGGAGTGGCTTTGGTGTGAAACCTGGTGTGATGATAAATCCAAGAAAAAGGCTAAAACAATAGACCTGGTGAGTTGACCCCAACTTTAAAATGAGTTGTACAGATGAACAGCTTTGCTGTGATTGTGATTTCTGGGGCTTTTCAGGTTAAGTGTGTGTCATGTCATGAAGGTTGCCTTGCTGGAAGGCACTGCAACATTCCATCCCTTCCCTTGAAACATTTTCTTCTCTGAGACTTCTCTCACTTGCTCTGTACCAAATCTGCTTACATTAAAGCTGAAAACTCTACCAAAAAATTAAATGTTGTCTCTTAACCAGATGGGATTGAGGCTTTTCATGCCCATACATGTATTTTCCTTAAAATTTTTCCATAGTCAGCCAAGTTACTGGAACTGTGAGGAAGTGCTGTTATCTGTCTAGGCAATATGGGCTGCTGTCATTCTCCCCACATAGAAGGTTCCTCCAGAACCTTAACATTATCATGGTTTTCTTGGTCTGTTTCATTGCTATAAAAACAGGAGATAAAGCAAAGTTTTAAAAGCTCAGGACTATGTTTAGGAAGAAGAAAGTTTCTTTCTATGGGAATAGAAAGAGAGAAAAAAATCTCTTTCCTGTCATTATTATCCCCATCCCATTTTCCCCCATTTAGATTTCTTGACAACACACACACACTATTTGTGATGCTTTAGATGTAATTCGAAAGAAAAACAGACAGTTGGAACTTGGTGTTATTTTTTCAGTATGTAAATAATTTTGTTTTCTTTGTGTCTTTACAGTTATTAGAGTGAGTTTGTTAGTGCTCTAAAGACAGGTGCTCTCTGTTCAAAACACACATCAGGTTCAGCTTCAATGTGGCAATGTCTATCTTGCATCTCCCTGGGCAACTTTGTCTAACTATTAAAAGTCTTGTGCCAGCCATGTCTGTGCTCTACTTACAGTCAGCAAAAAGAAAAGTATTTACAATTCTTTTGAGCTAAATTCTCTGAAAAGGTGTTCTTTTCACATTTGCTTTGTTTACATCTAATATGTTTTAAATTTTCAGTGCAACAACCCCCAAACCAAAGAACCAAAACTAAAGGCTGCTGCCCGGATAGTTCCTGAATGGGCTGATTATGACTCTGAGATCCGGAACTTAATACAGCAGATTGGAAGAGAGAAGAAAAATCTAACATCATTATTTCAAAAAGGTAATTTACATGCATATTCAGCTGTTAACTTTTAAATTTAAATACTAGTCTAGTTGAAATTGAGATTGGGGTCAGTAGGCAAAAATCTTGTATTTCTGTAATTTCCCTTGTTCTTGGAGAAATGGTGTGGGGTTTGATAGCTGCGTGATGCTTCTTTACACAGGAGTTATGCTGACAGGACAAAACCTCTTGTTTCATGCCAGAATCTAAGAGAAAGCTCAGTGGTGTCCTTTTCCTGGACCTCAAACACAACCAACAGTCACATGTAATTCTAGCCACAAATATTAGACTTCACTTGGATAATCTAAAGCTCATGTCTATTAAGCAGTAGGGAATTAAGTATTAATTTGTCTCTGCATCTCTCACTCCATGCTTACCTACCCAGGCCTTTTTGCACTTGACTCAATTCTATTTTAGTTAGTTTGGGGGGGGGGGGGGGGGTTGTTTTTTTTGTTTGTTTGGGGTTTTGTTTTTTTTTTTTTAAGTAAAATTGTTCTAAACTGAATTATTTAAATAGCATGAAAAAAAACAGATAAAACAAAACCTAAAACCAAACATACAGAACGCCCAGTAAGACTTGACTTCTTGGACTAATGTGAAACAAAATGAAAATATGATCTCAGCTCTCAGGTTGAAGAAAAATAAATATTTAAATATTGAAAAATCTTGAGTGGAGGAACAAATTCACTTTTCCTTATAAAGAATTCTTAGTGGGTTTTATTCTTCGTGAAAGCTGCTGGTCAGCTTGTAGCAAGGCACCAAAAATGAAGTTCATGTTGCTGAACTGACTGATTAGCAGGAAATGAAAAGTAAAGGGCTTTCCCCACATCCTATAAACCCAGGCACTGTCTTTATGTAACTCTTCTGTATCTTTTTTTCCCCTTTGGTTACAGGTCTTAAGCACGATGAACTTTAGCACAGCCCGTGACCAGCAATGGTGACAGCTCGAGAGTCTTCTGGAAAGGACTGATTGGAATTTACAGCTGTTACATTTGGCAGTATTTGCAACATTCTTTAATGTGAAGTCAAACATTTTATAACTTAAAGTGTTATTTAAAACATTTCAAATGCAATACAAAAATGAGAAATCCACAGGTACTTGGGGGTTTGGTGTTTTTTAACTGGTATGGAACAGCTTTCCCAGTGGCTTTGCTTTTCTTTTCCTTAAGTATAATTTGCCCAGAGGACTTTGGCATATGAAGAAAGATGTGTTCAGCATTGTCAGTCTAGAAGAGGACATACATTAAATATGTAATTGAAAACTGTTTTGTGCATATTTCATGCATTAGGCTACTGTATTTAAATATCAAAAATTTTAATTATATGCCCATAAGTTTTGTCCCTCAAGAAATGCTGTGGTCACAAGAAAGAATTTAATAAAAAATGTCTAATTTAGACCACACAAAGATACCTCCCAATGAAAGCTAAATCAAGGAATGACACTCTTCAGTTATTGTGCAGTATTGCTGCACTCTTACAGATTTTAAAAGCTAATTTTTGATTCTTAGGCTCCTTTTGGCCACCTAAATATAGTGTGTGATAAAATTCCATTATGGTTTTGGTTGAGGTGATTTTCCAACAAGCATACATTTCATCAGAATGTTAGTACCTGAAAGCAGCTTCTACTCACTTTTGATTATCATCATCCTGTTTATAACTGAAAATAAAATAATAAAATACATGAGTATTTTTTGACTACCAGTGGTGTCTCCTGTAATTTTCTAAAAAAACGTTGCTTTAATGGGATACTTACATTTTGATCTCACAAAAATTGCAGGGAAAAGTTCTTGCAATACACATACTTGAAAATGGGGAATTTGTGTCTTAAAGTGAAATCTAGTGCCTTAAATACAGACCCTGTTTTTCAGGCTGTGCTGGTTTCAAAATAAGATGGGATGAGACCACACATAGTCTTCCAGTTTAAATGCTTGAAATTAGAGAAGACCAGGTAATTTGCACTAAGTGGGTGAATCTGCAAGGATTGCACACTATTTCCATAGCATAAATAATTGAATAAACAATAAGAGAAATGAAGCAGATTTTGTATCCACTGTCATTGTCCTCAGCTGTTGGTTATTTACAACTTCTTACTGTGACTATTTAAAATCACGTCACTGATATTTTTCAAGCCATATTAATAAGGAATGTGAGATGTGCAGATTTTTTTACAGCTCTTTACATGTTCTGTGGTTTTACCTTTATGTATTTTGAACAGTTTTAACATGTCACATACAGAATTTTAAATGTGTTTTGAGGGATTTCCTTTGTATGAAGTACCAGTGGAGTATTTTCTCTGTAACCCAATAGCAAAAATCAGTAAAGCTTAATGTCGGTTCTCTTTATGTCTGTCCCATTTCAGTGCAGGAGATGTTTTGTTATTCTTGTTCACTTAATTACATCATGCTGCAAGTCAAACGTATTTGAACATAAAGTTTAAGTTTGTATTTTTGTACTATAGAGATAGATTTGTAATTGACTTAGGAGATGCCTATGCACCATTACTATTAATTCCATGCATAAAAAGGAAGTAACTGGTTTTCTGTAGCAGAGGACAAAAACCCCCAAACCATTATTCAACTGTTTGATGCATTATTTTATTTTCAAAATATTTTTTGACCTTACACTTCCATTCTGCTGCCTGACTCTGCAACAGCTTTTCACATGGATCTGCCTTGGTATTCCAAGCTTGAAGCATGTATTGGAACACTTGCTTTAGGATAGAAGTTGGAGGTTCTTTAAGAAACCTGCGTTCTCCTTAATTATGATTATCTGTGTGAGAATGTTATGCAGTGTAAAAAGTGGGTAATTAATGCACTGATTTCATGTTCATTTTCTCTGTAGCATCCTGTTCTTTTTAAATTTGGGTTATCTCTACTGGCTTTAAAAAAAGAAATAGTTATCTAAATACTATTTCCTTGAGATTGCTTAAATGATTAGAATATAATTTTATAAATGTAATTTGCTGAAGATATTTTTAAGATGTAAAAGGTTTCATGCAATTTTTTAGTTTTTTACATATTTGTACAAAATGCCCTAGTCTTTCTTTTTTTTTTCCTGCATATACTACTTTCAAAGAAAGCTTTTTTTGAGATCTACAATGGTTTATAAAATAAGAAAGGTTTCACAAATATATTTACTACTTTTTAAAGATCTCCTTAAGGCAGCACTTTGAGTTATTAGCATGTCATTATATTTTTAATATTAAATTCATGGATTGTGTATGTTGTACAAAACATTAAAAGGTACCACTATTGGATTATTTTCTATTCTCCCTTTTTGTATTACACAATAACCATTCCCTACTTGGTTAATAGATTTAAAGAAAAAAAAATGGCAGCAAGTCCTCAGCTGTCTTTCATCTATAGAAAGTGTTTTTGCAGGGAAGTAACAGCAATGTTCAAAACAAGGCATCTGCTGTGAGGTGAGGTGTAGAGAGGCAGAAAAAGCTTATTTTTTATTTCCAGTCTGTGTGCTCTGCCCTTCTGTGAAAGGGAAGAAAACAGAGTCTGGTTTAGAATGCTGCCAAAACATGGTGCAACTCAGTAAATAAGCAAGAAAATATTTGAACTATTCAAATGAAGGGTTTTTACAATTTATATGACATAAAAAAGACACTCTCTTGCTCTTCTTGAGGTCCATTGGTAAGTTTTAACAGAAAATGAACAAACCAGGCATTAGTGAAGTATTGTTGATGAGCCAGAGCTTAGTATTACAACTACTTCTCAGTAAAGTTCCTTTTAACCCATTCCCTGAATCAAGTACTTGCCTCCAATCTGAGACTGCATGGAATCACAGGATACCAGGTTGAAAAGGACCTCGAGGACCACCTCGTCCAGACAAGATGACCCAGTACCCAGTCAGGCAAATCTTAAGTGTCCAGCATTTCCTGTCCTGGGGATATTCCAAGGCCTGGTTGTTCTCACTGTGTAATCAGCACTCATAAGGGCTTCTACAGTTGCTGTAGTTGACTTCTGTACAGAGGTTCTCTTCCACACAGAGCGTGGCTGCTTCCTCCTCTCATCCCCTGCCTGCAGAAGTGCCCTGTGTATTTCTGCACAGCTCCAGCTTCAAACCTGAAGAGCAGGGCAAGGAAACAAGGGAAGACAAATATACAGCAGTGCTTTCTTCTCATCATAAATATCTTTATTGTGAAAAATACCGTAAAATAATTCCCACAATTCTAGAAAAAACAGTTCTTGCTTTGTTGATTTATGATTCCATATAAAGACATTTTATAATTTGAAACATTTGATAAGTCTCTGACTAGCTTTACTTAGCCTTCTTAAAACATGAAACTGCTACTTAGTGATTTGCTGAGGGGGGAAAAAAAATTATTCTCCCATTAATTTTGTTACGGCTTTATGGATAAAAGTGTGTATTACAGAGCAAACACTACCTTACAATAAGGCACTTTTAAATACAACTAACCTGCTATGCTATCCTGGCTAGTTTCCAGCAAAGCTCCTATAAATCACAGCCCTAAACAGAAGAATAATTCTTGTTCCGAACACTGGTCTGAAAACTGAAATGATAACAAGCATTAAGGTTTTGGTTTTTTAAAAAAAGTTTCAGCTAACACATTTTCTGCATATGTCACAAGTTTGAGCTCTTCAGTTGCTAATTTACTCTGAATCTCTTAATACTGATCGATTATTGTATCAGTTTTACCAAGTAAAATATGCTCCCCCTACCTTCATTTTAAAATAAGCTGGAAACGAGTTTATTAAAACCAAAGGAACTTCACAGAGAAAGTTTGCATCTGCAACAGGCCAATGATGGGAACGATGCTTCATGCACATCTCAGGGTTGACAAACTACCGAGACATTTACTTCAATGTTCAGTTACTGAACATTATTGCACTACAGACACCCACGAATAAATAAAAAGGCGACTTCATCTTCCTTGTGTGTCGCCTGCATCATTAACACTCAGCGTGGCACCAGCGCTTCATTCTCCAGTCACATCAGGAAACGCAGCGCCGGAGCTGGAGAACCTTGCAACATAAATGGTTTCTTTTTAACACAACTTTGTCTTTCTGTGTTTCCAGAATACCTCAACGCCCTTCAGAACAGCACCAGGGTGGTAACACTTCTTGTAAACAGCAGCTGCTCAATACTAGAGGAAAGCCTTGTTCTCCACTGTCACTTTTTGCTATTGTTTCCAAGAACCTGTCTTCCAACAGAAGAAATCTATGAACAGCAATCACGCATTAATCATCTTCCTTCTTCTACTGACTACATTCAAGCCTTTTTGTTCTTAAAATGTCATTTTCCCGTTCTCATTCATTCATTTTCAAAATGCACGTGGTCCTTTTTTGTTCCTGAATGCTCTCAGCCTACAGCAGCACTGTCCTGCTGCTTCCGAGGAACAAACCCACACTGCTCCATCAGTGCCTTGTATGAAGGATTTACTCATGAGGGAATGTCTTATTCCTTCTCTAGACAAAAAAAAAAATTAAACCTCAGGAAACAATTCTCTCGAGCTTTTAAAGCTGACTCCTTTGAAAGGACTAATTCCCAGCAGTCCCCTGGCACACAAGCACAGCTGTCTGTAGTCTTTACTGTGACTTCCCACAGCCCAGCCACTCCTGCATGTATAAAATCGGGCACACTGTTCACATTGCTCATTCAATACTCGTTTAAAAGCAGCCCCTGCTGTAGCGAACAAGGCAATACAAAAGTGCTCCAATGGCTCACACACAGCCCCAGGGCTAGTGTAGCTGGGTTAAGCTCACCCCTCAAGGCACAGGGCTGACAAGAGCTGCAGGAGGACATGGGACAGCTGCCTCCCACAGCTACCTGCCCAATTTTAGGCACTGCCAGCAAGCAGCAAGTGCACATAGGCCAAGCCCACAGGGCAGCAGGTTCCTCACTGTGCAGTCAGTTCCTGTGTCTGAGCCCCAGCCCTTGAGAGCCATGCCAGCCTTGAGCACTCTGAACAGCCCTGAGCATCTCCAACACTTCAAGCAAAACCATTTCCAACAGGTTACAAGCACAAGTTGTACTTGTAGAAAATCATTCAACTTAGTGAACATCCAACACTGGAGTTTAACAGGCTGCTGTGGTGGTTTTGTACCATAAACCATTAGAAATCACCACACAAGCTCCTCAGTTTGAAGATAAATTATGAAGACTGATGTTTAAATTGCTGTTGAAAAACATTTTATAAAACCACATGACCTCACAATAATTTGGTGAAGTACTTGAGGCAGGAGCCAAGGGTTCTGCCTCAACAGCCACTTTATCTGCAGTAAGAAATCCGCCCCCCTTCAGACTGAAGGCCTTATTTGCTAATTTCATTTGTTTTACTGAGACAGCTTAGGTTTTCAAGTGTCAGGAGTTGAAGCAAGAGAAGATTCCTATCAACTGATTATTGTTTTCCAGTTAAAATCCAATCAGGAGAACACTGATGAACTGTAATTCTTGCATTCCAAGAAAACAGCTGCTGATGAAACTCAGTAATTACGTCAGTAATTATGACAGATGCAGTTACAGAAGGAGCAGACTCCTCACTCCTACCAGCTGCAGCCCTGGTAAGACCACACAGTGCATTCACACAACTCCACCAACTACACCAAACCCATTTTAAGTACGTGCATATAGAAAAAAAATTAAAAACAGACTCTTGGCTAGTGGGAAGTAAGTCCCTCTTTTTGCATACAGCTGTCTCTGCAGTACCAATGCTGTTACATGAAACATAAAATTACTTACTACCATTTCATGTAGTAGTAACTTTCTGTTGCATCACCCAGCAGAATTAAGTTGTATTACAGGGTAAGGCTGGAGTTAATATCACACTCCTGCTGTACACTCACATCACAACCTGTCTCAGTTCTGACTTTATGTACAGAACCAACAAATTGCTGCAGAGTCAGGGAAATGTCACATCAAATTTTCTGCTCAAATCTCAAGCAGATATTTTGTTAAAGTGCAAACTACTCAAAAACAATACCTAAACAAACACCCGAAATCACAATCAGAAAAGAAGTGTTTTGAAAAACTTTCATTTTGAAAACATTCCCCCACCCCCACCTCACTGCTGACAATTCCACCAAGGAAATCACCCCAATTAATTTCAGGTTAGTGAATAACAAAGTGAACAGGTATTTCAGATACAGTTACTCCCAACCACTCTTTGTCCAGAGCGATCGTTGGGACTGGTTCAGCGCACAGCCTCTTCCCCACCTCTGACACTGCCAACATCAATCCAGCAGGTGGTCACTTGGGTTTCCTCTTGAAAATACTGGGAGATGGATCATTCTGCTGAGCACAACCAACAGTTTGTTAATGTAGAGACTACTGTAACTACTCTTGCCGTGTTTATTAGGCCCCAATCAAGAAAAATATTTACATGCGTTTTTATCTTTAAGCGTATACTTGAGTTCTAAATTTAAGTGTTGTCCTAAGTAGCATCTTACTGTTTTTTCCATTCATAGGAATAAACATGTCCTGCATATCCACAGCAAATACATAGGCAGCACAACCCCCATCAGTGTGAGCTTGTCAAGCTCCTCACAAATCAAACCCAGTGGAAGAAAAAAGGAGCTTTCTTCTAGTGCAGTAAAATTCTGGGTTAAGGACAACATTATAGAAATTAAGATTTTGGGTCTTGAACTGAGAGACTTTTTATTTTTCAATGAATTAAGTAAAAAACAGCAGCAGCCACCAGAAATAGTCTTGGCTCTAACTGAAGTGAAATTTGAATGTAAATGGTCCTCCTCCAGAACCAAAGGGGTTGAATCCTTGCCACGTGTTCCAGCTCCTGTGGAAAGGGTTGTTGCCACCCTGCTGACTCTCCGCATCCAGTGGGTCCTCTCCCGCATCGAACTTCCGCCTCATTTCTGGAGAAAACAAAACCAAGGTGGAATCATGGCACAATAACAGCAGGGCTTCCTCTGCTTATAATCTAAATGCAGTTTGCAATAGCACTTGAAGCAAAAGGGGACACATAGATCCTTGACATAAACATATCCAGAAGTAGTCAATCCTAGAAATCTCTACAAGATGTTATCCTTAGAAGAGACCTTCAAAATATGTTACTTTTAAAAAAAGTCACTGAAACACAATAACTACATATTACATCTGACTTCATGCAACAGATTGGATACAAGTATTAGTGCTGCTTTCTCAAGATGGGTAAGGGCAGAAAGGGAAAAAAGGAAGCTGAAATGCTTGTTATGACTTACACTTTTGTTTTGTCCTTCATGTAAAAAATGTAACTAAAAATATGAAGCCACTGCATCATTACCTGGGTCAGTGAGGACTTCTTTAGCAGCTGCGATATCGATGAATTTCTTCTCTGCTTTCTTCTTTTCTTCCTCACTCTGGAAGTTATCAGGGTGCCACTGGGATGCCAGCTTTCTGTAAGCTTTTATGATTTCTTGTTTTCGAGCATTTCTGGATGGATAAAATTACAGATAACTTCATTTTCTGATTGCTTGTATGCCACACTATTGAAGTTTATTTTAAACATTGACATAATTAAGGGCATCAGGAAAGTTATGAGGTGCTGTTAACCTTCTGCCAGTGGCATTGAAGATTCCTCATATAAAACAAAGGAAGTTACAGCCTTAAGCAGAGATTCCTCACTCTCTCCTCCACCACCCATATACTTCTCTTGGAAAGATGCTACTGCCAGCAACTCTGCAGAATATGGTTCTCAGTCTGAGGAATTTACCAGCAGATGAATAACAAAAAACAGATCAAATTAGTTCACAATTGGAAGGACAACCAATACTATTTCAGAACTTTGCTTGCTCCTCCTTCCAGACTCTTCCATTAGTTCAGTCAGTCCTTCCAGACTCTTCCCATCTACCACAGTTTTTGTTACTTTTAGTAATTCTTGCCAGTCTTCATTTCTTCCCCAACTCATTCATATGACTCAGGATCATCTATACTAAGAATTTATTTCCTCTCTTCCTGCTGTTGTTTTTTCCATTCTTTCTAAAGGAATTGTAAAGAACTGCCACTTTACAAGCTGAATACTAAAAATTAGTACAGCAGAAGAAAAAAGATAGCAATATACAGAACAAAAATTAACACTCAGCAGAACAAATTCAAGTAATCAGCCCTCAAAGTACTGGTTTAAATAACCACCTTTCATATCATCATCTCTGGAATTAGTATCTCACCTTTTTACTCCCAGGATTTTATAATAATCCCTCTTCTGTGATTGCTTCAGCATTCTCTGGGCACGTTCTAGCCCTTCTCGAATCTGCTGGTCATTTTCACTATTGGCTTGAGCAGTCTCATAGTCTTTAATCGCTTTTATAAAAAAAGTCAATGAGAAAAGGTTACACAACTCTACCAACTTCCAGTTAAAGAACTCAGCCACCCAACAAAACTGAAGCTTTGTAATTACCATATATAAACAGCAAAACTAGTTTTCAACTTGACAAGTTCTGGGGGTGTTTTCTAAATTAGAAAACCATGGAATGGAGGCATTCACTTTCACATATGAATTAGACAATTTTCTTTCTTTAGGTTCATCACACTTGTGGGAAAGGAAAGAGAAGGATGTGTACCAATGTAGGTCACAACATTCTCTGGACATAACTACAGTCACTACGATGAACATAATGAATATCCAAACTGGGATGAGGAAACAGAAACCAAGAAGAAAGATTCAGCAATTAGTACTTGAAAAGCCCACTGCACATTGGTCTCAGATGGTTGTTCAACTGAAGGATGAATTAACCAGAGTCTTTAAATTAATATTAATTCTTCTCCCCCATTCTGCACTCGATCAACACAATAGAAAATCTTTTCCTCTTTAGCGACTATAAAGACAGATTTCAGACTACCACTAAGTTCGTATTGTTAGCAAAAGGCAAATATTGGCTTTTTTACATCTCTGCATGCATAATATGCAAACAGTTATATTTTAGTGGTTTTTTTCCAAAGGCATGTTCTCACTTTTATTTCAAGAGTTGCATCTCTCAGGCATGAAAGCAAGAGAAGAAATTTTGAAGAAATTTGATGCCTACACTTCTTTAAGTAAATTCTATTATTATTGCAAGTGCTTAAGACACCAACTTTATATATTCTTTAATATCAAAATTTATCACGGGAAGCAAGTTGAAGTCTTTAATGAGACTGCTCTTCTTTCACTACTATAATCCTCAAGGTCTCATTCGCAGATCCAAGTCTCTTAGGTTTCTCAAGTTAGACAAAGTACTTGCATCAGATTATTTCCAAGCAGATGCTATTTCTCAGCAGGTGTTACATTTGTTTTTCACTGTTTCTGAGCAAGACAGCAGGAAGTGCTAATGAATTTGTATTACCCAGACATCTGATACCACTGCAATCTTGTTTCAGTTACTGAAAGAAAAAGAAATCAAAAAAGTATTGCCAGAGCCCAAACAATTTTCTAGGCTACTACAAACCAAACAAAATTTCTAATTATTTTCACATCACAGGACACTGCCTTTGCTGCTTAAAGTATTCTGGGTTCTACTGGTATTTTTAATTTGTCCAGTCATTAAAAAAAAACCCAAAACAGGAATGTGCACTAAAATGTGTGCTGAATATAGGCTATCAAAACTAACAAAAGCAGAGAAAATACAGGGATTTCATTATGCTGCTTTATTATTCCAATAATTTTAAGCCCCACTCAACTTAATCTGCTTCAGGTAATACTAGGAGGGGCTAGCAGAACATCCTGCCAAATGCAGGTCAGACTGCTCAGCCTCACTGAGCACCACATCACCTACATCACCATCGTGGGAAACCTGCTCAAAGGGTCACTACTTGCCATGACAGTATCAGATTTCTCTTCTTTTTTTCAAAATCAACTTCCTTATTTAAGGACTGCATTAAGCACAATGGAAGGTATTTCAGTGCTGCACACTGCAGAGGGAATGAACCCAGCACACTCAGCAAGTATCCATAGCACTTTTCCCTCCTGAATTTTGATGGTACACTCCAGTGTTGGGATTTTCCTCTTCCAGAGAGCTAATTGCTCTCCCTGTCTGAGGGGTTGGAAGCAGGTAGATCAGGATGGCAGCTTCATGACCACAAGAAGTTTGCTATGAAGCCAGGAGACTTATTATTAATTCCTAGTATGTCAAGTGAGATATTTAATCAATTCTTTTGAGTCACTATTTCTAAAAGCAGTAGTACCTCACAAACAAACAGAACAATCACTGCTGCTTCTTACTGGCCTGCTATTTCAGAAAGCTTCCTTTCACCCTGCTCCACGACATGAAAGGAACAACTACATCCCAGTGTCACTTTTAATTTAAATAGTTCAGTCAAATATAACTCTCATTATTTCAATACAAGAATCTTCATGATCTCTCAAAAGGTAATCATATTGTATCACTAAACAACTTCGCTGGCTGGACTGATTTTTAAAGCTGAGACAGATTAATTCTGCATGTGGAATGATGGCCAAGTTCCCATCAAACATGAGTAACTGCAGACAACCTACATCCATGCCAAGACTGTTAGAGAAATAACAGAACCAGTTTATGCTCTTACTGAAACCTCTACAGTAGTAGAGTGTGAAGGAAGAAAAAAAGAAAAGAGAAAAAAAAATATGTTCTGACCAATTTTGAAACAGTAAGGCAGTTTTTTTCATTTTTTGACAAAACTTGTGCTCTAGACAAATAGACTCTTGTACTTGAGATATACCAGAAATGGAGTCATTAAACATCTGTCTCTGTAGACAAGCCCTGGATCCCATGTGATTATGAAGTAATTAAAGCCATTTCATGAACACAGCTATACACAGTGAACTGCATCTTGAACACTTAACAATTATCACCTTCAAAGTTCTGAATTACAAGTACTTCAAAATTTCCTACCTTTAACAGGAAAATAGGTGCCTCCAGCCTGAAAATTTTTTTGAGGGAAGAATGAGAATCATTTTGCCCCTTTAAATACGAGACTACAGTTTTAATTGGTGTTCTCTGCTGTTCTCCGTGGCAAAGAGAAACCAGCCATCAAAGGATAAATGAAGACACCTCCAGGCAGAGGAACATTAATGGGCTGCAATGTTGCTGAAGGAGGCTCTGCTAGAAGGCAGAGTGAAACTACAACCACCTCACTGCTGTCAAGGGCAGGAGGAAGGCCCAGGAAATGCTACAGATCCAGGAGAAACACAGTTCTGCTATAGCATGATTCTTCACTTGGAACCAGGCTAGGCCAAGCCCAGCAGGCACCAGCACAGGAAATAAGCTCTCCCAGATCCCAGGTAAGTCCTCTCTGCTTCCTTATATCCTGTAAGAGGGAGGCATTTGCCCCAGCACAAGATCAGTTTGGCTGTCTGTATTTGTGTAGAACCTTGTTACAAAACTTTTCTTTCCTCCAATTCCCAAAAGTTTGATTCACCCTCTCTGGAGGTATTTAAAAGTGATGCAGATACAGCACTTGGGGACACAGCTTAGTGGCAGACTTGCCCGTGCTGGGTTAATGGTTGGAGTTGATAATCTTAGAGGTCATTTCTATCATTCCATGTAATAGGATGCATTGTACAGAAGCTCCATATGGAAAATGCAGCCTCAGGAGCAGAATCAGTTTACTCTCTGAGCAACACTACAAAAATCCACACAGGAAAAGCAATGGCTGTTACCTTCCTCTGCCCTCTGCACATCCAAGGGAATAGAACAGTATTATTTCATGCTGCCATCTTAAGACATGAAAATGGAGCTCCTAAAATGGATTTACATTACCCTAACTCTAATTACATTTTACCTCTAAATGCAATTCTCTGTCATTGCTGATTATATAAAATATCTCTGAGTTGAGTAAGCTGCATAGTCTCATAAAACATCCTGAACACAGTCCACTGATGTAAAGACAACTCTGCTGTAGATAAAACAAGTACATTCCACTTACACTAATCAAGACAAAATTACCACCAAGTATTTTTGTAAATCTGCAACTACCAGGGCTCATTAAGGATAACACAGTGTGGAATCAAAGCACATGTTAAAAAAAGGCCTTAGAAATGCTGACTACATTTTAAACATCCACATAAAGTATGTGCCAATGGCATACAAGTGTACCTTCTTCATACATGTCTTCTAGCAAATAAGCTTCTGCTCGGTCTTTCAGGGCATTCACATTGGTTGGTTCTAGCTGCAGAACTTCTGTACAAAGTTTGATGGCTTCTGTAGGCTGCTGATTCTAGAGAGACAAAAGTAAAACCAACTCATGTAGTTGTGGGAGTTTTGTTTCATGTTTGTCTTGAAGACGTTTATAGAGGGAGATAAGCAAAATTACCTTTGATAAGCAGTGACAGATCCTTTCTTTGGCACGAGTAGAATAAATTGGGACTTCTGGCTCAGTTTTCATTACAGATTCATATTTACTGATAGCATCTTCATACCTGTTTAAATCATAAAGCATAGTATCATTAAGTGTAATCACTATCTCAGGGTGTTACGTTTTAAAAATTCTTAAAATTCACAGATTCTCTCATCCTTCTACTAAAGGACCTTCCCTTCATACTGCAAAACAACAGCATGAAGGAAACTTGCAGGCAGTTCAAGAATTACATCCCGTTCCCTTTTCTGTGCTGTGAGACAAGAGCAGGCACTAGGCCTGCCAGGCTTATGCAGAAGGTAACAACTGCCATCCCTCACCATGCACAGACAAGGATCTCCAGATTCGCCTCCTGCCCAACATGACATTGCACTTCAAAATAAGCATCTCCCCCACTGATACCTGAGATGGACTCAGCTGTGTGCTCACAGTAAGAGTCCAGACTATCTGCACACTACAAAGGGTACCTATTCACAGAGGTACAAAAAAGCTCCTTATGCCAGTTTTAATCAGACAGATGTTTTCTCCTTTTTTTCTTCACAAGTCACACAGTAAAGTGCTATTTTGCTGTGAAGTCCTCAAAATGCTAAAGTTACATGGTTTGAGTGAGAGATAGATTAGAACATTTACCTAAAAATGCAGAAGTCAGATTGAATCCACGGGTTGCTACAAGCTAGAGAAATGCAAGCTTCAGACTCCCTGAAACTGCACTGAAGCTGGATTAAATAAGTGAAAAGAGCCCAAACAGACTTCCGGCTTAACAAAACTGGCATCAGTTGTGCTTATTCACATCCTGATGCACTTTATTTAAAAAAGCCACCTTGACAATGTCTAATGATTTGTCTGAAGTCCTTAAAGCTGGATGTCATATGCTTGGGATCACAAAACTGACATAAAGCAAGAACTACAAGAATACAGAGGCACTGTCTATCATTTAACAGGGTGCATAAATGAAAAAAAAAAACCAGCTTATCAGTCAGAACCACTTCTGCCATCAAGGCACTGCAGAGTTTCTAAGTGGTTTTAGTCTTAAGATACAGTCCTTTCATCACAGAATAGCGGAAATTAGAATGAACGTCTGGAAATCATCTGATCTAATCCCACTGCTCACCTCTAGAAATCTGCCTATGACTGTGTCCAAAATGCTTTTGTATAACTCTAAAGTGGGGAGACTCCACAACTCCTCTGAACAACCTGACAGTGGAAATGAGGCAGTGTAAAAAACATTTCCTGATGTTCCAAGGGAGTTTCCTGTTTCACTTTGCACCCATTGGCCCGATCCCATCACAGCATACCACTGAGCAGAGCCTGGCTCATCCCTCTTTGCACCCTCCCTCCAGGTACAGTGATGAAATCACCCTGTAGGAAAGAAGTTTCAGGGCAAACACTCTCAGCCACCCCAGCCTTTCCTTGCAGGAGAGAGATGTTCCCCACCTCCAATCTTAGTGGAACTTCACTGGACTTTCTCAGTAGCTTAATCTCTCCTGCACTGGGGAGCCCAGTGCTCAGGTGTGGTCTCATCAGGGCTGAGTAATAGTATATGAGCTGAAAACTCCCATCCCTATGTTTGTCTTACTACCTGCGGCAGAAAGAAGTTAAGTATGCAAAAGGGACACAGTGGCATCAGAAGGAATCAGAATAGAATAGTTGCTATGCGAGTCAATATTTATTTTAATTGTAATTTGAGAGCTCTGCTCAGTACCCACTTCAACTGACACATGCAAAAAGCACCACTTTAATCAGCTCCTCATCAGTAAGTTGGTGCCTCAACTCTGGGTTTTTTCTATTTTTTTCCCTTTAATATAGCAGTGAATACTCACCTGCCTTCTCTGATGAATTCCTCTGCTGACTCGATCTGCTTATTGAGTTTCTTTACTTGCTTATAGAGAGAGAAGCACTGCTTATGGTCTTGGTCCAGTTTCAGACACTCCCGGACCTCACTTTTCACAGGGAGGAAAGGAGAAGGAAAGAAAAACACACCAACCAAAAAAAACTAGGTCACCACATACTATGAAATTTTATCTAGAGACACAATGCAGCATATATAAACTGTCCAGAACAACACTTGAGTTCTTTACACAAATCTCTCCCTTCATCCAAATATTAATACAAAGTGAGACTAACAAGAGTCTTCCAAAACATACAGGGATATTTATCTGGTTTTGGTTTTAATTCTTTTGTATTGCCAAGCACACAGAAGATTAAATGTTACATTAATAAGTGACTAAAGAGCTGAAGAGTACCTTTGAGGAAAAAGGCACTCTGTAAAAGAAATTATATTCAGCAGTTACTAGATGAATATATAGGAAAATTACCATCAATTCTAACTCAGATATATTACAGAATTCCTACATTGAAGTGTATTTGTGCTGCTTGAAACAGAAAGCTCAGCTAAGACACAAACTTCCTTGATGGAATCTTAGCCAAGCCCGAGCCTGATGTTTCACTGTGAAGAATGTTTAATCAGACTCTGATTAGGGAAAATATCTCTCAAAATAGTTCAAAGTCTAAACAAAACTCTAAAAACCTCCACAATGCAATCATATGAAGGAATAAACGTTTTAGATCCTATAGAGTAATCGCAGCAAAATCTCAATGTCAATTTCAGGAAGAGATTACAAAATCTTATTTTGTTCCTAAACTGGGAATAATTAGGCCTTTAAGAGGAAGAAACTAAGGTAAGGACAGGAGTAAATACCCAGAAAGCCCAAGAGAACTCTTTCTTAGCATATCTCATGATGCAAAAAAATAATGGTATCAGGTAAGATTAAATGAAAGAGGCTTATCCCTTTCATTCTGATTCCATTCTGTTCTTCAACAGTGCCCTTGATTGAGCTTTTAAATAAAAATACCACCTATACTTGAAATCACTGGGCAAAGTGATGGTCACCTACCAAAAGTCACCAGAGAAGTAACCTATGAGCTCACAAGATTAAGTATGCTTTGGAAAGGGAATGCCTAATGCAAACGAATTACTCTCACTTTACTTTTGGCCAGCTATAAAACATATTTTTCCAATTGTAATCTCAAGAAGTTTCCATCTACTAAGGAAAGAAACACAGGTTTTTTTCAGTTCTCTTCACCTTATTGAAGGGATTCTGTGGAAGAAATCATAGTGGGAGGATTCTGGAGATGGAGACAGCGCTTCTGAAATTATAACTGGCACAGAAAACACTTCTGTGCAATAGGAAGGATTCCACCATTTGTGCAGCTAGGCACAGAGTACAACAAACTGAACAGTCTGGATTGGGCAAGGGCAGTTATCTGCCAGATTGACTAGGGACATATGGGAATAAGACCTTAAACTTAACTCAATATAATAAAAGGATAGGGCATTATCAAAAAGTCATCCAGGACTGTCTGCAGGAACTAGAGGCAAACAGCTCCACACCCCAAGCTCTTCATACTTGGATGCTCCTGTACCTTTTATTTCTTCTTAAGCTTGTAACCTTAATGTATACATCTTCTGTTTGCATCTTAAACTTAACTTCAATAGAGGTTTAAGGTTAAAAAAAAGCTCCATTAAAGGAAATTTACAGAAGCTCCTCCTTCTAGGAGAAATACAATGAAGACAGCACTTGTAAGCAACTCCACTAGACAGGGACTCTGACTTCTGTTTAAGGAAACAAGATGCCTGGAACCACTGATGGCTGTCTTGCCAAGAATAAACACAGGTGTCTTCACTGCCAATCCTTAGTTTCTAAAGAGGAACTTGCTTTATCTGATTTAGACCACAGTTGATTCTCCATCAAAACCCCACACAAGAGATACTTTGTGGTTTATCATGACCTATATAATTATATTTTGCACTTCAATTATAATGATTACAGCAAATAGTAAAATTACCTGAGAGATAATTCATGGTCCCCCAGCTGATAATATATTCTGCTGATTTTATAGAAGGCTTCAGTATTATCATTCTTTAATTTGGCAGCAGCTTTCAAGTCACTAATGGCTTTGCTTGGTTCCCCTTCCTTTATATAACACTCTGCTCGAAGTTCCCGTAGCTCTGCATCCCAAACACAAACCTTGAGAAATCAAAATTAAAGCTTGTTTTTGGTCCATAACACTTCACTTCTTTTCCTCCCCAAAAGAAAAATCCCATTTAATTTCACTTTGCCAACTGCAATAGCATAAGGTTCAAGCTGCATGCAGAGCTCATGAAATTAGCATCTCTGCTTCCTGGTGGATGCTGTGATGCACCTGCCCAAATAGAAAAACAAAGGCCTGAAAATTCTGTAAATGATTCAATGAACTCATGCAGAGAGATGAATTAAATCTACTGGCATTGCTTAAACTAGGACAGTCTGTTGAGCCTCCAGGAAAGGATATCAGAATCATAAATTATTGTATCTTCCCAAAAGAATAGAGGTAATGAACAGCAAGGACCAAGCTGTCGGTTGTCCTCTAGGAAGAAGCCTGTGGATAAGATGTAGCTCCACCAAGTTTGACCTTAATATCTGGATTTTAACAATAAAGTGAGGTAAAATTGTCACAGTAAGGCAAAACTAATTACTCATGAGGAACTGCTTATCAAAATTCGGTTTAAGGAATTAAATCTGTGTCTTATCAGTTATTTGGAAACTATCATCTTAGAGGAGGCTTTCCTGCTTTTCCACACTGCCTCCCCATAAACCAAATCCTGCACTGTGGCAGTTTCATCACCAAAGGCTACAAGGCTGTAAACTCCAAAGCAACAGCACTAATTTTGTGGGTTTTTTTTATCTTTTGTTACTTCATTTTCTCAAGACAAAAACTGTCTGCATATGCAATGAAAAATCCAGATAAAACATCCTCTAACTCCTATAACTTGGCAAAGCTTCATTGATTTCAGAAAAAATTTTCCCAGGTTCCCAAGAATATCAAATTGTAGAAAAACAGGAAAGTATAATCAATAAAGTTATCTGTAATGGGAGTTTCACTGAAGTATCTTTAAGACAAACTATTATTCTGACTTCTTCTGCAGCTAGTGCTCAGCCCTCTCCCGTCTCCAACATCATTACAGACCCGTGGTGCTCAGCAAAATGAAACCAGTTACACCAAAGTTATTTTCACATCAGAGAAGAAACTATTAAACAAAAACACACAGATGTCAGACAGAAGCTCTTACTTTTCTTTCACAGTACCATTTGACTTAACACTTACTGCCAAGATTTCATCAAGAAGAGAAATAGCAGCTTCGTAATCCTCTTGCTGGTAGGCAGATAATGCTTGTGAATGTAGGCGCTGCAGCTCATCAGATTTTGTCAGCTGAGTCTGGGCTTCTTTTTCCTCATTATTGCTAGGATTGGATTTGAGCTGCAAACATGAACAAGGAGAGACTCAAATGCTTGTTCAAGGATCTCTTTCAGTTCCATTAATAATCATACCATGGAGAACTGACTAAAGTTGCAAATAAAGCAAAATGAGTTTCAAAACTCCACTGGTAGCATTTCTACCTCTGAACTTCAGAAGCGAGAAACATTTTAAGATTCAATACAAGATATCAGAAGTCAGAAATCCAATTCTTCACGCTTAATCAATCATCACTGGACACATCATACACAACAGTCACTGTCTCCCATCACCTGCTGGACATGGTGGTCCTCTTTGTAACCTATTTAATTCACCTCTGCTGTCAGTTGTTAAACATTGGGTTCCTCAGCAGCAGTAGACAGTGTAACCACGTGGTATAAGTGCATCTCTCACTTTAAGCACTACACATATTTATAACTTCATGACAGAAATAAACGAAACATGTTCCAGACAGCTGTTACTGTGGAAGTTGTATTTCTTACGTTTTCCCCACAAAGGGTGGCTATAGCAGCAAGTGGCTACAGCCAGGGAAAAGGCTCAGCTGGGCAGTCATGTATTCAGTTTCCTACATAGTTTTAAACAACTATGTTTTAAAGTCTAACTTTTAGTCTAAAAGGACTCTTATTTCTCCAATCCCTCTCTCTGAACAAGCAGAAGTCACTACATTGTACTTGCCTTTTTCACTTAGGCAGGTTTATCTTTTCAAAGAAAATATAGAAAAGGATCTTTCAGGCAACTTTCCTATCACCCAGGAAGATACATATGGCCAAAAAAAATCTCAGCCATTCCCTTGCAAAGCCATGGCATTTGTATCTTGTAGCTTTGTACAGCACTACTGTAGCTTGAAAGAAGCACTGGCTTCACACTTGCTGCTGATCAGAATGACTTTCAAAGTTTAAAAGAGACAGATCAGCACGACTATTTTTTGTTTGTTTTTAAATAAAAAACTTGCATTATCTTACATTCTATATACAGAATGTAGACTAAAGTCACTCACAGACATCCAATACTTTTTTCTTCCCCCATTTATCTTCAAGTGGCATCTTCCCTTTTTCGCACCCGTAAGTTCTTGAAACACATATATTTTGTGCTTATGTTTTTAATGTAATTCAACTTCAGCCCTCAGAAGTCCTTTACCAGAATCTCCCCTGGTTCTACCACTTGACTGTATGTAAGTAAAGAGCCTAAATGCTACATCAAAATCTTACACAGGTCCCATACTTTGTCTTCAATTCCTCTTTATAATCTTTTTGACCCTCATGCAGTTTTTCATTTTACCTGGCATAAATCAAGTTATAATCTGAAAATTCTCCTTTATTCCCTACACTGTCTTTCAGCAAGAGGAGAGGAATGTGATAGAAGAGTTTTCTTTCTTTGTAGGCTGATCCCCAATATAAGTATCAAAGCTTCTCTTCCAGTTAGAACTTTGCCTGTAAGCCCTGCGCATCCACTCTTCTCCCTAAAATTTGGAGCCTATAGTAGAGACAAATTTCTGCACCTGCAATTTTAAAAAGTACCAAGTCTACAAAACTTTATGAAGTTCTGAACTCTTCACTTCCAGCTGACTTGTTTGATTTCTTCCTTAATTTCTCAGCATTTTCTTCTTAAAAATTAAGAGTCCTTGGTATGGATGAGCCTTACATTTCCATAAAAACATGATAACACCACGCTCCTTAGACTCACAGCATGTTTCTTGTAATGTATTTGGAGAAAATGTCAGTGGAATATGAAAAACAACATTACAATCATGGAGGCAAATCCAATAGTATTCAAGACCATTTAAGTGAATCATCCTAGGTAATTTAAGTAGCACAACATGTCCAGTTAGGGAAATTTTTCAGGGTACCATTCAAATGAAAGGCATTGAGCGTTTCTGCGCTACAGTATGACAAAAATACACACTCATAAGCTCTTATTAAGTAATCAGCATATTTCTATGATATTTAAATCAGTAACATTAATGAAAGGAAAAAGAAGCCTGTTCATTCAGCTTGTGAAAAACATCTTGAAGGGAACTGAGGGAACGTCTGCAGTTTGTGGTATCTAAGATCAAGACATCCTTGCACTCAAGGACAGCGCCCTGCCCTGGTAACATATCAGGTAACACAGCTATAATGAGAGACAGGTGGAGGAAAAAAAACCCAAGGAAATATTTAAATACCTTTTATTCTTTAACTGGGAAGCTACAGATGATCACTGTACCACAGAGGAATGTATTTGGAAAACTCTAATGTTACTCTGACGTGGTTAAGAGAGCCTCAAACACCCAACTTGATTGCCTAGTAACTTTACTTAATTCGATTAACTTACAGAGCCATAAGATGGCCTCTCCCACCTACATCCAAAACAGCACTATTACACATACCAAGTATGGAAAGCTGTTGTCCAATATATTTTGCAATAGGTAAGGGCTTAGATGAGAAAGCAATTTTGCAGATGTACAGAGCTCAGTCACTTGGTCTTGGCTGACACCTAGTGGAGATGGATGCTGTGCCTTCGATGTCAAGCTTTGAAGTGTTTGCTCTTCCAAGGCAGACAGAATTCTGTATTTAGGGCACCTCAATTTACAGTATTTATTGCAATAAATTGCAACTGTGAGCATTACAGGCAGCCTTGAAAAAGACTAGAATTGAAAAGAAATATAACAATTTGGTCCTTTCCTCACTTTCCAATAGACAAGGCAATTCTGCTCTAATTCTGTATCTTCTACAGAATTCACCAACTCAAATGCTTGTCATTTTCTCGAGAACATAAGCAGAGTCACTAACAACATTATAAGGCACATACACAGGGCTGCCAGGATTTGCATTGCTTTTGCCACCTTTCCAGAAGGCCTTCCATCAACTAAAGTATGCCAACATCCCTTTTATTTTCAGTAAAATACTTACAGATAAAATAAACATCCCAGGGCTTTCATGGCTTAAGGCCATGAGTGTTGATGCACTCACAGATTTGTCCTGCTGACTTCAGTTAATTAGAAACCACTAAACCAGTATAAAATATGATATTAAAGCACAGGAACACTACACCAAAGTTGTAACAGAGAAATAATTACTATTCATATAGCATGAGCAACAACTTTGAAAATCACCAAAGGAATTCTGATTAGTCCTTGTTTCATGTGGAAAACCTGACCCATGCAAAAAAATTTAATCAGCTTGATTCATCTGTTGGCCAAAAGGAGAAGTTTCCAGAAACGCAGTATTGCTTGATATGTGAAGGCATAAGTCTGAATCACACCGTCTATCCAAATCTCGCAATTACTTTCAGCCAACAGGAAAGTACAGAGTAAAAAAAAAAAAAAAAAAACTAAAAATAACACATGAAGGCTGGAATCTCAAGAGGCTCTGCTCCCAAAAAGGAATACTGCATCCTTTGCAGCTAGGCATTTCCACTGCCTGCTCTCACACTAGCACTGCCTCACAAGACAGTCAGTACTGATATGCTATAGAGGGCAGGAACATAGAGAAACTGCTTAGCAATCAATCATTAAAAGATATTTAGGGTGCTCACCATTAAACTTTTTACTGATACTATGAAATTATATAGAATGAATTTGAGGACATGAATTTTCTTTTCATGAGTACACATTAAAGGATAGGTTTACTGTTATATACGAATAATAGTTACAATGTTTTTTTAAGTTCTACACAAAGCCACTGTTCTTACAAGCTGGAAAAGTTTACCTGTCATCCTTCCCTCCACTTAGATGGGCTGAATTTTTCTTGCTTTCTCTCCCTCAAAAATGACTGCATCTCCTAAACTGCTGAGATCCCTTTTAAGGAACATGACTACAAGAGAAGGGATGGCAAATTTGAAACATTTAGAAAATAAGGGAAACCTCTCAAAGAAATAGGTATCCCACTTAAAGATTTCAAGGTATGCAGCACAATTTAACCCACTCCTATACAAATAATTTAACCTATTACAAAATTACTACTTAAATATTTATTCATTTTGCTTGAATATACTGTGCTTAACTGAAAATTATGCTCTTCAAAACAGACCACTTGACAGCTCTCTAAGTACACAGGCAATATTGTTCACAGAACAAAGGAAAATGGATGTCAGATTGAGGACTAATATGCTCTTTTTCTAGACCAGCTTCTGGGAAGAAACTGTTCTGCTTCAGACTTAAAGCCTGATTGAGTACTGAAACTATTTGACTGACCAAATGCAGCAACTAAATTTTTGCAGCAGGTGTGGCAATAGGGAAAGATACTTGACAGTTGACTGGAGAAACAATTCCATATGCAGCATTACTTCAAGAATCAGTAACTGCAAAGAGATGCACACACAGAATCAACACTGACACTGCATAATTGCTACAGCAGCAACTGTGTCCTCAGCTAATCCGAGTTGAACAACTCTCTCCCACATCTGCACAGCAGGGATGCACTGCTATCAGACCACACACTCCTAAGAAACTTACTGAGGAAGAAGCAGACAGAGGTGCTGCTTTTATGTGAGCTTCAGAACACACTGCTGGAGCTCTGCTACAGACACAAGAACTGCCTGGTGCATTTCTACCTGCAAGAGCCATTCCTCACAGCTGTCCTGCAGAGCATATAGGGCAACCACTCTGGTTTTGCCATATACACTCACTAGTAAGATTTCCATCAAACATCTGCAATCTGCACCACACAACTTTTTTCATCACTCTCTTCAAAGAAAGCCAACAAGACAGCACCTGTTACATTGCAAATTATTCTTATTTTGGCTTAAGGGATACAGCAACTGTTCAAACTAACAACTCTTGAAGAGCAAGCAAGAATTAAGAATGTATCTTATTTATGCTCATATTTGCATGGATTTTGTCCAGTAGAGAAAAAAAAAAACAAGATTCACATTCTCAGAGGGCTTTTTTTTCTGGGGTTACATCAGTTCACCTTTGCAGCATAAGGCTTAAATGCACAAAATATCCATCAAAAACTAAAAATAGCCCAAGTGAGTTTTAAGTGGGTAATATCCAACTACATGTATATGGAAATGCCACAATTCCTTATCATGAAGAGAAAGTCCTGTCAAGACATTCATAAAGATGGAGAAGTGCAGATTAGGAGACAGAGGGATACCACTGAAATGTATTGATTTACCTGCTCACTGACTAAATTAAGAACCAACAATTCTTTTGCAACCGGTAGAAAGAGACAGGAAGAGGCAAAGGTTAATCCATGACGCCCCAGTGATTTCCCAGGGAGACAATATAGTGATGTAAACCAGAGTTCAACTCCATAATTAGTCCCACATCACTTATTTCTCAATGAAGGCTGCTCCCTAATACAGCTATCAGTAAGCAGAAATCATGAAGTGCCAGGCACAGACAAAAAAGACTTTCCAAAGTGCTCCACTGTTTCAGGCAACACCCCATTTCATCTGCATCACTATACTACAAATTCATTGGTCATTTATTCATGCAAGGCTGCTTAGCTACTACACCTGCAAGCAACAGGAAAGAAGCTCAGGCCTAGATACTATATACTTTATAGACCCTCAGAGTTCAGATGTGACCTTGGCTGAGAACCTAACCTTAAAAGCAGTGATGTAGTTCAATACCGGTCTCCAACTTACCACATTTTTAAAATCATCCTCTGCTTCATCGAATTTTCCTTGCTTAAGCAGTAAGTGTCCTCTCTGTAATCTTGCCTGAAATTAAACATAACTTTTGATTTACAAATGGGAATTGAGCAAAGTATGAACACAAGTTTCATTTTAGTATAGATAACAAGCTGAAACAGATCATGACACATATTCTTTGTCTTTTTGATTTAATGATATTCTTATAAGGTCTCTTTAAAGGCAAAGGACTGCTCTGCACTAGAACTGAGGGACAAAAAAAGACATTTTTTTTACTGAAAAAACTCATTTGAAAAGCTTCACAAAACAAAGTGAATGTGACTTTACACCAGTCTCCTGATTATAACTGCTTACAGATCAAGTAAACAGCAGAAATAATAAACAATAAACAATTCCCACATTTAATTATTTCATTAATCTCCCAGAGTAATAGAAGCTATGTAAAAAGACAAGTCAATTTCAAGTCAGGAGGACTTCAATTTATAATATTTTCATACAACACTGAATTTAACATTTGCTTCTTCATCATCAACTACACAGGACATGCCACTGCCCACAAAAAAGGGAGGTGAGAGAATCAGTTGGAGAGGACTCCAGCATCAGTTTCCAACTAGTGAGGCAGTCTCCATATAGTACTCAGAATCAAGAATGGGGTAAGCAAATGAGAACTTGTAACAGTCACACAAGAATGCAGTGAGATTAGGACAGTTCCTATGGAGAACAGATACCTCAAATCTAATGCTGATTAAGAGAAGAAAGAAAAAGAGGCACTTGTGTGCTCTCCTCCCCTGTCCCAAATGGCAAAGCCTTGGTGAACAACAGAATAACCACAAGTGAGAGAAGTGCTTAGTATAAATCCATGAACTTAGTAAAACTAGTAGTTGTTCAAATAGCTGTCTAGACTGTACTCAGCATAGATGCAAATTAAGGCACATACACCACTGCTATTATTTTATCCACTTTAAAGCCCTCTGAGGGATAATGTATTCTCTATTCCTGTTGAGCAAAGTCTGAAAAAAAACCCAAATGTCCTTGGAAGCAGTTTTTTTCTTTACACTTGAACAATCTTCAATTCCAGTAATACTTACTGATGTGAAGTCCTGCTTTAATTCAACCACTTTACTTAAATCGCGAATTGCTGCTTTAGATTTGCCCATGGCTAAGTACACTGTGGCTCTTCTGTAATAAGCAATGTAGTTCTCAGAGTCTCCCTCTGCAAATAAACAAACAGTAATCAGAATACTATTTCAAAGCTGAAATTTCTGGTACAGTGGAACTGTAATGACTAAATATATATCATTTGACTTTTAAGCCACTGGAAACAATGGTATACGTTAATAAGACAAAAATTTGCAACATCATGCAAGCAGTATTTTCTATGCAGTTTAATTATTTAACAATAAAGATTACAGAAGTACTGTAAATGGCAAATAATTGAGAGTCAAGACCAAATATATAAGTGTTCCTCAGCTTTATACAGGAAAACAGCCCCTATGTAGTAATGCTTTGCCTCCAACTGCAGACCTACATTTGAAAGCACATTAATTCATCATTTTCCAGCCCAGATGCTGATCACCGTATCAGATAAATGTAAATATTCCCAAAATTACTAATATGTTAGTGCAATGTCAACACAAACACAAACTCTTTATATAGTTCATTGAAATATCAGCAACTCCTTTCTTTAGTAATAAAGTGGGCACCAGCATTCCCTCTCACCAGCAGACAAATGTACGCACACTATCAAATCATGAAGGCTAACTTCAGGGCCCACACATTTCATGTTGTCTCCTGGTCAAAATTCCAAGATCCAGAGATTTTACCACTCTCCAAGCTAGTACATACACCTGCACAAGAAGCAAACACCAGTCTCTGAAAACAAGAATAATCTTCTTAACAGTACTTCACAGAAACAGGTGACAGTTACTGTGGGCTCTCAAGGAAAAGTAACTTCGACCACCAAAACAAACCAATGTTGGAAGACAGGAAACCTTTTACTATGCCATTAAAAAAATAATAATCAATCCAGAATTTGCAGATAGGAACATTCATATCTGAAGAACAGAAGTAGTATTTTTCATCCTCACATCAGTTGAGGATAAAATTGAACTTCAAAATAAATGGAAGAAATAGCACCACCAAAAATCTTATGATCAGCAACAAAGTTTCATAGCTGGCCACCTCCATTATCAAAACACTAGTTCAGCTCTCACTGCAAGAACTATCTGCTCCCTTCCTCTACAATACCTTGGTTGTGAAAATGCTCATCTCCAGAGTTGAAATTTAATAGGAACTCCCATGCTATATGCCTCTTAGTGTGTCAGCCTTATAAACATCAAATAAATTCAACTGTTACTACCCTTAAAAACAAAAGCAGCATTGAGTCCTAAATGTGTAGGCTAGGTACATATTGACAGCTGAAATTAAGGAACTTCATTAATACACAAAGGGTGAAAACGTAGGGAAGAGCTAACACAGAAAGAACATTCCAGCACCAGATGATTATCTGCCAGATAGTTTTGCTTCAGTACTCCAACAACAATGAACAGCAACTGACACTTACTCAGATAGAAAGCATAAGCTGGGATTGAAGAATGAGTTGAAAAATTAACTGAAGAGAGGTAATATGGACAGTATTTTTCTTCTATTTTAGATGTTTGCAAAAAGAACCAACAAAAATAGTCTGGCTGAGGCAAGACAGAAAGATCTATTTACCCCACAGTCTACAACAATGCAGAACAGCCAGGAAAGAATTCTTATCTCCTCACAAACACGGTTGGCAAACCGTGCTTAAAATCTTTTTAAAAAGGCAAAATCCAAAGAAGTCTGATGTAAATGAGGCAATCAGGCTAAAATCAGCAGCCAGCTAAGAATCCCATAAAGGTCAAACCATATTTTTACAAGCTGCTCGACCACAGCTGGCAAAGCAGTGGTTTCACCCATGCAGGCTCTTCACACCACTGCTGCCTCTACCGCATCACCAGGAACTGCACAACCACACACTGAACTGGTCTCCTCATCAAATCCAAGTTCAAGTTTGCCGAACAACAATAAAGGAAAAAAAAAAAAAAAATCACACTGTTGCACTAACCGTGGACAGATCACAGAGAAATGCTTTGGCAGCAACACACAAACCAAAGGAGTAACAAATTGCCTCTAGGTGGAACAAGGAGCTTCCATAACAGAAAAAAAGGGAAGTTGCGTCCTCCATTCTCTTTATATAAGGGAAGCTGATCTTGGAGAATGCAAAGAAAATATTAATAACTCAGAAACAACCAACGTTTCATCTACATCTCACTATTAAACCAAGGCATAAATAAAAAGGTATCAATAGTACAACTCATCAGTGGATAACACCTTAGTAATATTCTTTTCACAGAGAAAAAAAATGCACTTGTACACATTATAACAAAGTCCACCAACTTAAAACCGCATCATGCAATTAAGAAACTGTAGTTTTAATGGACGCTGCTCTTTACTGGTGCTGTCTCTATGCTACAATTAAAGGATTTTAATCAGCTAAGTTGCTGTAAAATTCTTGAAAGCGAATATTTAACTTCTTCATTTGTTGAAAATGCGGAACACCAAGCAAGAAAGAATTCGCTCATTGACTACAAGAGAGGGATAATTTTGCTCTCCACTGCCAATTCAGTATCTCAAACTTGCAGCATCAGTTTCACTGAGATATCACCTACTCCAAGATTTAATTAAGAGAAAGTAAGAAGAGAGAGAGCGACTATTTTAAACATGGAATTTTTTACAGCTCTAGATAGAAGAAAGCATAGATAAAGTCAGCCTTTCAAAGACATACTCATAAAAAACATCATAAAGATGAAACCTGATCTTGATGGGATTAGACAGACAGGGAATACCTCATCAAATAATATCAGAGTCAATTATAATTCCTTTCATATATCTAGCTTCTAGAACAACAGTGACTTAGACGTTTATGTATCAGGTAGTTAATTTAACAGTTTTCTTTTATCAAAACCAAAGCATAAATATTCTACTGCATCTCTGCTGGCTTCTGTCCAAACTGCTGTATAAAGATAGCCCAACTTCTATGACTCATGGAATGTAATTTGCAAGAAAGCAGGATATTTAATGAAGCAAATAGTGAGAAAAACCCACCCAAAGGTATTTCAGTACAAGAGTCACCTGAGATACGCACCTATAGCCGCATGGAAGTGAGACAAAGCATCTGCCAGCTGTCCAGCAGCCAATAATTTCTTCCCCATTTCAAGTTGTTTTTCTACTTCTGCATTTATTCCACATTCAGCTCCTTAAAGAAAACCAGAAAGATCGAGGTTTTGAATTATAGACAGGTTTGATTACAGCAAACACATACAGTGATAGTACAATACATGAAACAAACCATTATTGATAGAGGCAGAAGTCACATCCTCCTGTACTTTAGGTAATCTCAGAGGTCTTTTCCAGCCTAAGGGATTCTGAGATTCCGTAAAGCACTCTGCAGCCTAATAACCTCACAGCATGTCCCAATCAGGATGTGTCAAAGCACACAAGACTCTGCTTTGCATTGCTTTCCATTGTGACAAGGCAGCGAAAATTCAGTAACATACTCCTTTCAATTTCAATTTTCCAGAAGAATCTGGAAAGCACTTGTAACACACATGCAGCAATTACACAAAGGCTCTAAGTTAAAATTCATGACCCTGATGATAACTTAATACTTAACTGAGAACTGTTTGGCTACTTAAGAGATCAGCTTCTCATCTACTGCACTTTTGTCTCATCTTCATAATTTCCAGGGTACACTTCTACAAGACTGCAAGTTTTCAAAACTACAATTCTCACTCCTTTTCCCTTTAACCAGTAGCACAAAAACCATACTAAAGTGATAAGTCTTTGAAGAGCCAGTTTGAGTTTAAAGCTAATAATTTGCTGCTGCTCAATCAGCAGGGAAAGACTATTGTTGAGAAGAAATGAGCAGTCAAGTGCAAGTACATGCGGTACATGCATCAAGTAGGCAAAAGCTTTTTTGTGCTTCCTGCAGACTTCAGATCAGGGCAGAATTTCACTACAAATTATCCACCATCTTATGACTATTAAAAAACTTTCACACTAGAAAAATTTTCATTTATTAAGAGGATACCCTATGGCTAGATGTAAGCAAGATAATATATTGAAATCCTGAATAAGCCCGTTACATTAAAACCCAATGATTTATAATTTATTTCACTCAGGTTTTGCACTAAGCTGAGTCAAATAGGCATTTTAAATATAAAAATGCCACAGCACTTCAAAGTTGTTTCTTAGAATCCAAATAAAAATGTTATAGTACAACTGACTTGAAAGTATATCCAAACTTCTCACACTGAAAGGTCGTTAAACAACATATTTGTAATGAATGAACAGTAATTTCTTATCACCAAATCATCATGATTTTAGATGTAGGAACTCTCAACACCCAGGATCTTAGTTTAATTTTTCTTTTCTACTCTTATTATACAGCTCATATTTCATTTAATTCCACATGAGAAGAAAATCCTTGAGCTGTCTATACTAAAATGAACAAAATCCCCTCTGCATCCACTAGAGAAAGTTCTATCTGCTAAAAGATTGAAAATAATTCAGCAAGCTAGATTCAAGGGCTTCAACTCAATTATTTGTTTTAGAACAATGATGGAAAATAATTTACTCTATTAATGGAAATTACTTCATGAAGTCCCAAATTTCCAGTGAATATTTTTTAAGTAGATGGAGTTAAAATTGTCTACACGATAAACAATTCTTATTTGAGGATCTTAGCAAATGATTCATTTTAAAGTCAATTCTAGGTATGTAAAAAATGTATTCCCATTTTATGTGAATGTCCAATTTGCAGCAAAAAAGGACATTCTTCCTTGTTCATTTTGCTTTGCTTAAAGCTTCAATCATCAAGTAGTCCAATGTCCTTAAAAATGACAAAGTAAGCATTAGAAACATAACGAAAAAACTCAGAACTGGAAAAAAAAGCCTCACCACAACTTTATCTGACTCTGTAAATATGCTAGCAGTAAAGCAGGTATCATACTGCAAGCAGACTGAAGTATTTAACATGACCTAATACCAACTCAAACTCTTAAGTTTCATCCCTCTCCTGTGTTTCCCCACACACAAATACCTGAAATCTTTCAAAACTTGTCAGTTGAGAGTGGTATCCTAGAATTGGGCTATAAATAACTCTTTGAAGAATTTTCCATCTACCTAAATATGGCATTCCGTTCCCACAGTCTCAAGCATCCTTGTTTTACATTCCATCACATCAGGATAGCTCCAAGAATGCATTTTTCCACAGTAAGATGTATCTACACAATTTGCTGTCTTTCAAACACGTTGTTTTCACAACACACGTTGTGTTTCAAAGTTACATAATACTTTGGGTGGAAGAGCCATCTTTTTCCTTTAAAATAATGAAGACAATAAAACAAACGAGAAAGGTACCCACTGCTAGCAAACAAGTAATATAAGCAGAAGCAACATGGATAAATAAAGAAGCTACTTGTGAAGTCCTGTAGATTTCCTGTAGAATGAGACTAATTATACTTGACTTACATTAAACCATATATTAAACCTCGGCTGTGCAGGATGTTGAACATCATAAATCGGTGCATGAATCTCCAGGAACAGTCTGGATCATCAGCCTAACCATGATGAAAAGTGACGTTCACCATAACTACTCAGGAACACTCTGCACTGACCTGATAGCTGGGCTGTTTATTCACAGAAATACATTGCTTATTCATTTTCTGGTTGTAGGCAAACAATTACTCTAAATAAAGCAGCCTGAAAACTGATAACATAAGCACAGGAGTCCAGGGACTCAAATTCTCTGCAATCTATTTGGGTACCTATGTATTCGTTGGTCTGGGAATGAACCTAAGAACTAAAGTGCAGCTGGAACAAAAAACCCATCAAACCCCACTCCACAGAGCACTTTTCAACAGATACACAAAGGTGAGCTGGATACCACAGGCCAAGTTGAAGAAGTCCTGCTTCCACCAAGAAACTAAATTTACCCAAGAGATATGCAAGTTTACCATTTATTTTTAAAAACTTCCATGTATTTTAATTTGAATATAATTTCTAAAGACTGCCTAAGTGTTCACTATTCACCTTGGGCCTCAAACAACTACACACATGAGCTAAGCTGTTAAATCAAGTCAAATATTCTGGATAAATTCAGAGCCTGTAGTCCTTGTGCTGGGGCAAGAGACAAAACAAACAAACAAACAAACAAAAAAAAACAAAACAAAAAAAAAACAAAAAAACAAAAAAACAAAAAAAAACAAAACAAAAAAAAAAAAAAAAAAAAAAAAAAAAAAAAAAAAAAAAAAAAAAAAAAAAACCAAACCAAAAACCAAACTATTCCCAGATAATTGGTACTAACCCTGACAACTCAAGGGACAACAATCAGAAGGTGAAGGGAAGATAAGCAGGTGCAGCTAACCTGTTTTTCCAGTTAAACACACTCACTTCAAATACATTATAACCTCCTGGTAGGATTTTTGTTTTATTAGGATAATTGTGCTAATATGTAAGTCTACAGACTTCAACTATATCCTTGTATAATCGGTCCCATCCACATTGCAAAGAACTCAAGAAAGCCCTGCAACTTGAGAAGTTTCAAGTTGCTACATTTGTCCACAGGTTCCTGCTTTCCCCCGCAGAATTTCCATCTACATTTTCCTAATTCTTCTCCCCAAGCTGAGTAACAAGATTATGAAAATAAACAGAATTAGTTCCTAGTGTGTACCAAAACCAGTTTTTTCAACGATAAAGAAGCAGCACACGTGTCACTAATCTTAACTGCATTCACCCAAACCTTTATTTTTCCCCCCATAGAGAAGCTTAATGATTGCCTTGTCTTGTCGGGAGAGTGGGAGATCCTGCTTTTGCAACTTCTTTTTTTTTTCAGAATGACCCTGAATCTTAAGTTTGCTGTTATTTTTAAACAGTTTGGTCTTTGCTTTAGGTACATTTGGTAACATGACTTTTGTGAACTACACTGACCTAAGTAAGATGTGGACAAGCACTGACAGTTTCAGAAGCAAGACTTCTGAGGTTTACAAGGAGCCTCCAAGTATCCAGTTGAGCCATGTGTAACTTCCATCCATCAAGTTTTCACTCTCTCAGTTTGCAAAGGAACTTGGTAAATACAGCAAAGACTGGCAGAGAAAAAAAGCCCCACCCTCAAGTAGCCTTTGCTATTTGGAGCCAAGAAAAAAAACAAAACAAAACAAAATAAGCTCCCAAACTTAAGGCAAAAACAAAAGGTGGGGGAGGAAAAGAAACACTTAACGCTTGTGGTCTGACAGTAACTAACTGAGCTCTGTATACTCAGAGCCCATTTATTCTTCCCCATATTACATTTCCTTTCTTCTGCAAGGAGAAAGGAGAGAGGGAAAATGAACAACACTTCTTTATTCCTCCTCAGTCACCTCTTTTTGTTGTGATTAGTGTGGACAAACAGAAATGAAGAATGAATCTTTCCAAAAAAGGATCTGTGCGCCAAATTCATCATAAATTCGGGTAAAGAGGAGGAATCAAAAACGTTTTTAATGAGTGTATTTACCAGCTAGATACAAACAGTATTCACTGACATCAGCTGTGAGATAAAGTTAATACAGAATGACTCTTCCAGATTCATGAATCATATGACACAAGGCAGACTTCTATTATCAAGACACCAAAATACAAATTTAAATGTGACTATGAACACCTTTGAGATCAAAAACCAGTAATATTCGTAGAGAAAAAAAAAATCTAGATACTTAAATAACATATCTCCCCCAAAAATTCTCTAACTACACATTCTGAAAAATTAAATAATGAACTAAGAAGTTAGTGAATTCAGTAAATAAGATCCAGTACTACCACTTCTAATTATATTACTGTACTCTACATCTTTATTAACTGAAGTTAAGACAATGTTCCCCAAATTAGGAAATGTGGTAAGCCTGAATAGCCATTAAACCACATACTTGAAATAGGCTGGCAACTCTAAATAAAGAATCCTCAATAGGAGCACCACTGCCACAACCTGGGGGGGGAAGAAAAAGCAATATACTCTGACTAAAGTTACTATTTGTCTCCTAACACTACTAGAATGCATATTTTTAAAAACACAATTTGACACCACAGTACGTGGTCTAATGCAGGGTATGAACCACATACCGTTTGCCACAGTATGTTCCTGTTGCCACCTGGCCAGAAGAACTATAATTTAGTCTATCAACTGAATTTTTAATGTTAACCTATATTTTTCTTAAGCCCATAGACTTTTTCTGATTACTGACAACTTCAGTTCCACTTTCATCTGCCGCTGGCAGGTAAATAATGTCCCTCAGGTGAAACCCTGACTGTAACCACTATTCTATAACAGAGTTAGAAACTTAACAGAAGTCTATGAATAAAAGTCTGGCTACAGAGGTGTTGCTGGCAGTGTATCGTGAAAGTAAACAAGCTGCATAAAGCACAGATAAGCTGAACTTCAAATACTAATGGCGAGAGGTGAAAACAAAAAAAAAAAACAAAACCAAAAAACCAACAGAAACCATAACAACAAAACAAAAACAGAAGAAATTCAAAGCAACCATCAAAAGCCTCAGCCAATCTCTAAGTGGGGTACCAATACCAGCTGCGGCCGAGAAGGGCAACTGGAGAAGCCTTTGAACTTCGGAACTACACAAAATCCACACCGGAGCGAGAAATTCACGGCTAGCACCGAACGGCCAAAGCTGTCACACGGCTGCACTCGAGGGCACCACGGCACCCGAGGCAGGTGTGGCTGCAGCCCCAGCCCGTCCGTGAGCAGGCCGGGGAGCGCGAAGCGCACACACAGCGAGCACCCCCAAGCAGGAACTCCAGCTAACCCCAACAGGTCACCGGCAGCAGCCGTGCCCGCGTTACGCAGCCTTCGCCACAGTCCCCAGCGATGAGGTGGCAGCGATGTACCTCCTTCCTCACACCCCTTCCCGAAATATTCCCCCCCTCAAGACGACACGGGCCGGGAGAGGCGGGGGGTGTGGGGTGTTGTGCCCCGCCGCCATGGCGGACGCCGCGCAGCCCCGGAAGGAGGGACGGAGGGAGGGCGACCAGCCGCCAGCCACCACGGCCGAGGACCCAAACCCGGCGGGCCGCGGACGGCCGCGGCACAGTCCCCCTCGCAACACACCCCACAGGAACCCCGGCCCGGCTCACCCTGGTACTGCAGGTCGAGGAGCACGAGCAGGAAGGGCAGCGCGGAGCCCAGGCGCCCGGCAGAGGCAGCGGGGGACACCATCTCCTCCTCCTCGGTCGCCGCCCCCCGTCCCGACAGTGGCGGCTCCGGGCCGGGCCCAACCAAGCGGTGGCTCCAGTTCCTCCGGGGAGGGTCGTGGGCGACGCTGATTGGCCGCGCCGCGCGCGCCCGCCCCTGCCTGGCGCCCGCCGCCGGACGTGAGGAAGCGGCGCGAGCGCGCCCGGCCCCGCCACGTCGGCCCCGCCCCGGCGCCGTGCCCTCACTGAACATGGCGGCACGGCCGGCACGGGCCCTCAGCAGAGATGGCGGCGCCGCGCCCCGCCCCGCACCGCATGTCGAAAGGCGCACGGGGCGTGTGCCTGTCTGCGTCTGCATTGCATCTCCTGTCTCTTTGCACGCTCTGCTCATCTTGACATCCTTAGAGTGAGCAGTAGTTAACGATTTGCCCAGAGAATTGCAGAGAATGAAAATCGGATTGGGAAATACACTCTTGACTTATCACAGAACGATAGAATTTCCTGAGTTAAGAGAGATCCATCAGGATCATTGAGTCCAGCTCCTGCCCTCTGCAGGGCATCCCCAAGAATCACGCCATGTGCCTGAGAGCATTGTCCAAACGTTTCTTGGACTCTGCTAGTCTGGTGTTGTGACCACTTCCCTGGGGAGAACCTTTTCCTAATACCCAACCTAAACCTCCCCTGACACAACTTGAGGCCATTCCCTCAGTCCTGTCACTGATCACCACAGAGAAGAGATCGGTGCCTGTCCCTGCCCTTCCCTCATGGTGAGGTTGTGACTGCTGTGAGGTCTCCCCTCAGTCTCCTCCAGGCTGAACAGACCAAGGGACCTCAGCCACTCCTCATATGGCTTCCCCTACAGGCCCTTCACCCTCATGGCTCTCTTTTGGACACCCTCTAATAGATTCACGTCTTCCTTATATTGTTGCACTCAAAACTCACACACAATATTCGAGGTGAGGCCACATCACTGCACAGCAGAGTGGGACAATCACCTCCCCTGCCCGGCTGGTGATGGTCTGCAAAGCAACAAAGTTGAAATATAAAAATGCTTTCAAAGGGATTCATAAAAATTAGGCTGGTTTCAGAAACAAGTTCCTTCAGAAGTCTCGAGTCTGGCATGAAAGGGTGGATGACAAAGACTACACTAATGTTCAGAATGCTGGAAAGACAGAAAGCTAAGGAATTGTTCCCGAGTTGCTGCTGGTAATATACAGTAACATCGGAGGGCGGCAATTAGCAGGGAATGACTCTTGAAGCTACTCATTGCTTCAGAGACAGTGAACTGAATAAGGTGAACTGAATTTGGTGGAAATAGTTATATCTGTGGAAGACCCTGGTATGCTTCATGATACAATTGACAGATACAATTTCCTTAATAATCTCGATTCCAAAACCACATTAACAAAAGTTTTCTGATCCAGGAAGAATATAGGCACAATATAGCAGACTGTTGTGTTGCATGCACGGTCTAGTATGAAAATAAAGGAGGAGGTGAGAGAGGATGATAACACAGAAGTAGTATTCTCAGGACTGCTTCTTTTAAGAGGTCTCTCAGTCCTTGTAACCTTGATTCATTCTCACCTATGTACATCCCTGACAGAAACTTAGCTGTTATGGAGCTAAATGAAATAGTAGTGTACATGGGATTCTTGTTGATGTAAGCTCATCTTTTGGGAATTTCACATTTGGATTGGTGTTCACAGGAGAGCGCTGTGGGGAAATTCCTTTATGTGGGTTCCTTTACAGTAAATGGAAACAGAAAGGCTCCTACAACCCGCAGATCAGCACAAGAACTTAATTTACATGCTCTAAACTTGCACTTGGAAAAGCTGATCTTTGTCATTGGACTTGAAAGGGAGTGTGAGTGTCCAGTCTTTCCTAGGGCAATGGAGCAAAATATTTAATTTATGAAAACATGACCTTATTAAAACATGTATCTTATTTTTAGGGCATAGAATATGTTTCAATTAAAATGGTACTCTGAAAGTCAAAAACATTTGCTTCAAATATTAAGATACTGTTATTTTTCTGAAATAAAGGATTTTATTTTGAAAATATATGAAAAATGTCAACATTAATGAACTCTTCCTGTTTCTTGATTGAAGCAATTTCTGAAATTTAGTCTATTTGCATGACTAGTTTTGCTTTCCCTGAAACTGGTTTTGGTTTACTTATCATTAATTACATATATTTTTCTCAGCTCAATTCCAAGTTTCAAACCTCTGTGATACCAGCAAGCTATTTTGTTTCTCTTGAATGTCTTTGATTTCACAAACCATGAAATATACCATACAAAGTGCTGTGCCATCACTGAAGGTGTTTGTTCTTATTTTATGTCTGCCAAAACACCAAAGCAAAGCTCACACTTCCAAGCACTTTAACCAGAATTTAGAGCATGTAAGTGTGCAGCCTGCTGTTGCAGACACCTCCATACTCTTCCTTCCTAAGTGGACGTTTCCATTTCTCAAGACATTATTCATTCAAGCCACTGGCAAGAGAACACCTCTCATGCAGAGTCTTACAAGTTCAGGTAAGCCATTATTCTGTGATGCCATCTAGCATCCTCTTTTACCCACCCAACGGCAGGATATTATAGCCATGTCAGTGAAAAAGTGCAATGTAGTTGTCAGAAAAAGACCAAATATCTAACGTATGCCATTAAAAATTCATCTAGAGGTAGTTAAGTGTTAAAATCCAAGTACTTGCTTGTGTGACCTTTCTATTGCTGCACTTGCATCAATGGTTTCAGTGTCTTTGCAGACATTTCTCTATAGTTAAGTTGAATTCCCTCTGAGTTTGGAAGAAAGGAAGATAAATGAACTGGCCATCTCAGTAAAACACAGCTAGACTTGTTATGTGAAGAGAAACTTTTTTATTTGAAGATTAAAAAAAATTAATTTAAAAAGAGTCTGAAGCACCCAAACTTGAAAATAAAATTTATTAAACTACATAGAGCAGCTTCTATTCAAACTGCTCAATTGCAGCTGATGGCATTAGTTGGAATTAAGGAGGTGACACAAAAGGGTCAGGAGAGTGGTTCATTCTACCTTTCTTTTAAATATTTTGTTTTCCTGTGATAAAAATACATAAATTATTTCCTCAGGTAAACTGAGTGATGGAAAGTTTGAACAAATGGAAGTATTATATGGTGTTTGTCATGGTTTAACCCCAGCCAGCAACTAAGCACCACACAGTCGCTTGAAAATTGAAAAATGTGCCATGGTGGGAACTGGCAGGAAGGAAAAGATTAAATAAACTAAGATTCTGGCTAGGTTCAGTAACAGCAACATTCTGGTGAAGTCAACTTTCCACCAGAGTTAATGATTACTTGTATGCGTCACTGAGAGTGCTGTAGGAGAGAGGTTACTATTCCTCAGATCCCAAGACAGTTTTTCCACTGCCCTCTCAAATTAAAACATCTCGTACCTCCTTCGTACCACAAAATACACCAATAACTTTTTCACTTAACATGTTGCATCAGTGCTCTGAGGGCACTGCCAGGCCTGGCTGTCCCTGCCCAGCCTCCCTCAGTGCCCAGTGCCCCTCCTACTCAGGTTATTTCCCAAATAGCCATTGCCAAGATGTCATGGTATTTCACCCCACAATCAGAGTACTCTCATTTTTGTGTTCTCCAGTTGCAGGTACCTTCTATGAGCCTCACAAATACCTTGCAAATGCTCTTGGTCCTCTCCTAGTAAATCCACATCTGCTTTAGAAGAGTACTTTTGTCACCGAGGTATATAAGCATAGAACTCAGCACTAATGTGAGTTAAAGAATACTCACCCTTGCCAAGTGAGGCTGTACCACTTACAGCTAGTAATTAAAGATTAATCAAGCTCTGGAAAAATTAAAAGTGAAAGAATGACAGGGTGAGAGCTACGCTTTCAGCATAAAAATCTTGGTTATAGCTCTCATCCAAGGCCTGCTTTTGTATTTTGTGTTAAACAGATACTAGAATAAGCAACCAAAATCCATATTTCTGCACACTTCATATACCACTCCCCTTATCAACTAAAGATCATTTCCAGCATTTTCTCACACAATTAACATTTACTTTGATATGAAAACTACTTTCATAGCAAGAGAAATCCTTAGAAGGTATGCTGAACAGACTGTGGTGTTGCCATTAGGGCATCCATCCTAAGGGCATGAGGTATGAAATTTCTTGGGCACCCAAGGGACTGCACTTGTGCATCTTGCTCTCTGAGTGCTCCAACCATTCACATAAAGTGCTCATCAACTTGTATTGCATATTTGCATCTAGGCCTGATCCATAGATGCTGTGACTATCACACTGCAGATTTTCAAAGTCCTCTCTTAATTAAGGTTTACCACACTAAAGCCTTCATAAAGCATCTTCCTCTGGCAATGCCTGCTTTAGTAACCCAACAGATGCTGATCTGCAGTAGCAAAAGTCACTAGTACTGAGGACTGGATGTCCACATTTGATATACATTCAGGTTTTCCTTCAGACTAGTCTGATCCACTAGATTGAACATCCATTAATGACATGAACATGCTGAGGTACCCTTGGATCATCAAAAACTGAAGCACCTGAATGACTGCCTCTTTTCTTAAAGCTGGTGTTCACAGAATATGTGCCCACATTTACACTGTCACAACAAAACTTCATGGTTCAGTGAGGTAAGTTGGTGTCTCAGTAATTCTGTGCACTTGGGAAAACACAGTGGTGTATACCTGGAGAAATGGAATTCCTAAATGAAGATTAAATATCTAATGATTACCTCCATCACTGAATTTGCCAGCATAATTTATAATAAATGCACACTGTTTGAAACCTTCCTTGTGGCCACAAAGGCTGCACAGCATTTATAATGGAAAAAACACAATTCAAAACCCTTACAGGGAAGAGGAATAGAATCAGAAAGATCTGATGTAGTCTGTAGCTGTTGGAATGATTCTATCTGCATGATACAATACATATTTTCATTGAAAATAACAACTTCACCTGACATTACTTCGTTTAAGATACCTGCAGGAAAGCGTACTCCCGGCCTTATCCTTGTACTGGAACATGGTGTTTCCCTGCACACGTCAGGAAACTCTCGTGAAAGATCCACACCTTCTCCTGCTGGAGATTATCACTACACTCTCGGTCCCTCGGGCTTCCCTCCAGCTCGGCAGGCAGGCGGGCTTCTGCAGCCCCACAAACCCCTTTCCATCTCCGTGGGCAGGCAGGATGCTGCAGATCCCGAGACCCTGCTCCAGCTTGGCGGGCAGATGGGATCCCGCAGCTCCTCAAGACCCTCCATCCAGCTCGGTGGGCAGGAGGGTTCCTACAGCCCCCAAACCATCTCGGTGGGCAGGCGGGCTCCTGCCCCCGCCCCGCCGCTGCCCTGCCGCGCCGACCGCCCCGCGCCGGCGGGGACTCCCCATCCCGCTGAGAAGTTCGCTGCTCCACAGGTTTAAACGTGTCGTGTTCGGTGACTGCGTGGCAAAACGTGCCTTGAATTTCGAAAAGCAGCCTGTCCAAAGTTTGTTGTAACTTCTCTTGCCTTATACAAAAAGGGAGAGAAGCTGCTTCTCGGACGGAGAGGCTCGGGACCGGACCCAGACAAAGGACATTCCGCCTGGGCATCAACATCTGCCGGGCAGGTTTTCAAGGAGCGGGAATCGGCGAGCAGCGGAGGAGCCCTCGCCTGCCTCGGCCGCCGACCCCTCCGCAGCCGCCACCCGCGGCCTCGGGGCAGCGGGGCTGGCGCGGGACGGGCCCGGCGGAGGCCGGGGGGCGCAGCCGCCGCGGCACCGCCGGTAACGGCCGGGGCGGGAGCGGCCGCAGCCCCGCCGCCCCTCCGCGCCCTGCGGCGCCCGCCGAGACCCGCGGAGCTGCAGCCCAAGGTGAGCCGCAGGGGTCTCCGTTTCTCCCCTCCACCCCGCAGGATGTGCAGAAGGGTGGCGGGAGGCAGAATCCGGCGGGGCCTCTCCCCCGGGGCAGGCGGGAGGGAGCGGCGAGGCGACCGCTCTCCGAAGCGGAGATTTTGGCAAGCAGATGGAGCCCGGCTCAGGGCCTCCCGCAGGCCCGGCCGTGCTCGGCCGCCTCCCGAAGCGCCGGGTCCGGGCCTGGCCCGCGGACACAGCCGCGGGGAAGCGCCGCTTTTCCCTCGTGCCGGTCGTCCCGGAGGGGAGGGGTGGTTGGGAGAGCAGGCGGGGCCACCCCTGACCGAGGGGGCCTCGCGGGTGGGTGATGACCCTAAATTCCTCATGGGCACAGCTCCCAGAATAGAGTAAATCCGGCAGAAAGAAAGGGAAAAAAGATCGAAAAGGGCCTCCTCCGTCCTTCTGTACTTTTTCCATCTCCGTCGAGATGCCTGGGCGGCTTGTGCCTCTTCTCAACTCGGTGCCCCTCCCATCCCTGAAGTGTTCAGGGCCAGGTTGGATGGGGCTCTGAGTGACCTGGTTTACTAGAGGGTGTCCCTGCCCATGGCAGCTAGTTGGAACTAGAAGATCTTTAACGTGCTTTCCAGTAAAGACCATTAGATGATGCATAGATGATGTACCACTGCAAGGTCACGTTCAGTTAGAGCAGGTTTAGTTGGAACAGCATGCAAATCTGTATGGATATTCCTGACTAAATACATTAGCTGAGGAGAATAAGCTACCCTCAGGCATGGTTTACTTTGCTGGCTTTAAATAATATATGGTTATTTTTTTCTAATTAAACCCTTGCATCTGTCAGTGAAAGGCCCTTATTTAATGTGTGCTTTTTCAGGGTCCTTCTGCTTGACACACAAAGTGGTAGCTTTCAGAATTCACATGGTTTTTATGTAAAGAAATTTCTTCTATGTCAGATAGATGGAGCACATATTAGGCTTAGATCTTTGGGAGTTAGATTTCGTTATGTGTAACTTAACAGTTCCTTTGATTAGAAAAATATTCGAATACCTTGTTTTTCAAGGTGTTTTAAAGAATCTGAGGCATGAGCATTTTGGACAGTAGCCAGTATTTGAGCATTTTGAAAGATCTATCTGCTTATAAATGTAAGTGTATTTATACACTAAATGGAAGTGAGTGTGTGTTATATTAGAAATAGCTCTGAAGAAGATTAGCAGGTTTTTTCTTACTTCAGGACTTAAAGTAGTGCAAAGTTCAATGGTAAACCAGGCAGATCTATATTTGATATATGTCAAAAAATGTTAAATAGATTTATTTGAAGATTTGATGGAGACCCTGCTTGTGGAAAAGGGGGTGGCAAAAATGTCATCCTTGCAGGAGAAGACTGCAATGCTGCAAACATTACACAGCTGTGGCCTACAGTTACTTGAACAATTGCAGCAGAAAATATGCAAACCGTTTTTAAATTTTGGTAATAGCAGATACTTGGTAGATATTCAGAAAAATGTTTTCATGAGGAGGAGAGCACTGACACACAACAGGTTGTACAGGGAGGTTATGGATTGTCTGTTCATCTTAAATGCTACAGGTGATGTGAACTAGTGTGCGGCAGAAATTTGGACTGGACGATGATCACCAGAGGTCCCTTGAGAACATCTCTGTGAGTCTCAAATGCATGATGTAGAGAAACCTATGGAATGGAGTGTATGATCAGATATGTATTGTGTGACTATTCTTGGAGAGGTATGTTTCTAGGAATGACCAAGAGGATGAGAAACTGAAATATATGTGGAAAGGACTGAAAATTTACAGAGGTATAAACGTGGAACATAGCAGTGAGGCAGACATAGCTAGGGGACTGAAATATTAAGAAATTATAACAGGAAGAGCAGGTTTTTGGAGAAGAGTGGTATGGATGAGTGCGGGAATAGGGTAATTTCGTATGATGGAGGACAAAGATGCTGCTACTTAGAAACAGTGTTTGAAACAACTGAGCAGGAGAAAGGGAAACACCAAACTGGGGAGCACTGGGAATTGAGGTGGGGCAGGGATATAGGCAGAAGTTGTTGGTTGCTTCGAAGAAAAGTATTTGGGCATGGATGGTAAGGTAGGTGAGGTGCTTCATGGGGCTGAAGTGTTTGGGATTGGTAGAATGAGACAGGAATGACGGATGTGGTGAGGTTGTAGGGTTGTCTGGTTGCAGGAGTGGGTCTGGTGTGTGCTGGTACTAGACAGAGGTGTATTGATTACATGGGTGAGGACAGCATGTGGAAGCGGCGTGCAAAGTGTGTGACTGTGCTAAGGTGAGGAAGGAAGGTGTTTGAAAGCAACGGGGCAGGAGTTTGGTGTGTGGCCATTGAGGGGGTATGGAGTTGCACTGGAGAGATTGCACAGAGCTGTAGCAGGGGCACGAGGGTGCAGCAGCATGAAGATGCACAGAGAAACGACACGCGTATGAACGCTGATGTTGGGGAGGTGACAGGTGTTGTCATATCTGAGAGAAAGTTGAGTAGGCGAGGCTGGAGAAGGGCACAGGACAGCACGGGGTAGAGGAGTGTAAGTTATGGCGGAGTGAGAAAGGTTTGAGCCAGGAGCAGCACGGACGAGGCACAGGATTGGGAGGCACGTTGAACGTGCGAGGAGGGTGGCTGTGCAGACTTCAAAGAAGAGAAGGAAAAGTGGAGAGAGAAAGCGTACGCTGTGTAGCTGTGTTAAGGGCGCATAAACCCTTGAGAACGGAGCCGAGGATACATTTGTTGATGCGATTAGCGTAGTGGCGATAGTAGAGGATGCGGTGCGCGGGGCAGCAGGAACACCGGGAACACCGGGACGCGCGGGAGAGAGCTCCTTAGCGCAGCGCTGCCGGGAGGCTGTGGAGGCGGGAGGAGGATGCCGGGACGGAGAAGGACGGGATTTGTGCCGGGCACGGCGCCGTGGGGCGGGGAGCGGCGGGGAGCGGCGGGGCGGGCGGGAGGCGGCACAGCCCGGCGTCACTGCCGCCTCCCCTCACGCAGGCCGGGGCTGCTATAGCGACGCGGAGGACGCCGGCGCCGAGCGGAGCCGCAGGGACGGAGCCCGGACATGGTGAGCGCCGGGACGGGCGGGCTGGCGGGGCGGGGAGTGCCGGTCCGGGCTGAGCCGTGTCTCTCTCCCGCAGCCTTTCTCCCAGCGCACCTACCAGCCGCCGGCGGCCGGGCCCGGCGCGGGGCCGGCGGCGTTTCCCGCGTTCCAGTTCCGCGGGCGGCACGAGAACCCGGACTGGCGGCGGCTGAGCACCGTGGACGTGGAGCGGGTGTCGCGGGAGGGGGACGTGGCGGCCCTGCAGACGCACCTGGAGCATGTCACCTTCTGCAGCGCCGATCGGGAGTGCTGCCCGCACTGCCAGGGCCCCGCAGACCCGCTGCTGCTGAAGCTGCTGCGCCTGGCGCAGCTCTCCACCGAGTACCTGCTGCACTCCCAGGAGTACCTCAGCGCCCAGCTCGGCAACCTGGAGGAGGCCCTGAGAGAGACACAGGCCCAGCGTGACCAGCTGGGCAAGGAGGTGGCCCAGCGCTTGCAGGAGATCCAGGGGCTCAAGGAGGAATGCCGGCGGAGGAAGAAGATGATCAGCACCCAGCAGATGATGCTGGAGGCACGAGCCAACTACCACCAGGTGAGAGGAGAGGACCTGGTGACCCAGTCACCCACACCTGGTCAGCTCTGAGCCTGCTGGGGTGGGTAGCAGAGCAGTCCCACTCTGCTGGGGTGCAGTTACTTGCTGGGGGAAAGGCTGGAACTGCAAGGAATTGCAAAAGAAATTGTATTGCTGGCACTTGTTTTCCATCTGTGTTTCAGAGACTCTTGGGAGAGTGCTACATCATCTTTAACAAATCCTCTTTTAACTAACAGGTGCTCTTTACTCTTGGATTCGTTTTAGATGCATCTGAAGTGTCAGATACACACACATACAAAACTTGTGATGAGCGTGTTTCTACTTTGTTGTGTTGCTCTTTCCTTGTCTGTCAACTGCATGGTCAGAAAACACACGAGGCAAATGCATCAGAACTGATGCTGAGCAGTAATGTACTGTCTGTGAGAAGTCACTGTCCTGCACTGATGTTCTCCAGGCACAAAGTTTCTGCTTGTGTGTGTGACTCAAAGGTGACTCAGACAACATGGTAAAGAGCTTCAGTGAGTTAGCTCAGCTCTGATTCCACAACAATCTGTTCCTAAAGAGTCTTCCTTAAGAGCCTTAGTACATAGCTGTTCTGACTGACAGTGTCATGGCACTTTGCTTTTATTGGGAGGATTTTTTGTCTCACAACAACGGTGTGGTAGTTTAAGTATTTTTCAGCATCAGCATTTTAAGGTTTCAGGAATGCAAATTTCAGCTTCCAATGTAATTTGAAGTGTAAAGGGTAGACTGGGCACAGACTTGACATGATTTCAGGCTAGCTCTGTATGTTTAAAGTTACAGGCAAAGTTCAATATTTAAGACACCAGCTAAGTTGGCTCAAATGTTTCTGTAAGGGAAAAGGTACCTCATGCCCCAACTATACATGAGGCAAGGTTCATGCATTCAAGTGTTAGTCTGAAGGACAAGCTGCTGATATGATATTATTGAAAAAAAACCCAACCTTTATGCAACTCACAAAGCTGTTTGTCCTGTGTTGCAAAAGAAAACAGATTGCATGTGCCATTTTATGTGTAAACTTAAATAATTCTCATACTGTGATTGCCAAATATTATCAAGTTTTCCGGAAATATTTGTAGTGTGCAACAGGCTCTGTGGAAGCTGAAAAACATGGTAGTGAACTTGTCTCATTGCTAATCTATTCAATGGCATTTGAGGTAAAGCAGAGATGGAAATCTATTTCCCATTTATAATTTGATTTCATATAAACCTCTGATCTTCTCCCTTTCTTTCTTCTCTGTTACTAATTTCTTTTCTCTAGAAGTTATTTAAGTTCACATGAGTTCAGGGAACGATGTTGAACAATACCTGAAGTTCCTGCAGTGTTTTCAGAATTCTGAGTTTGAATGCCAGAGATTAATTAAACTCTTCCCAATGTTTGTAAATGCAGAGTAGCTGTGTGATCAGTAAACAATAGCTGTGTGATATTTATCTGTGCAATGATCCTGTGTTGCCAGATAATAGGGGCTTTACTTGATGTTTCTGAGAGGGTACTTCAGATCCCATCCCCTCAAAGTCTTGGATGTTTCTCAAATAAGCCTGTTACTTGTTTACAAATAAGCAATTTTTAGCAGAGGTGCACTTTACAGCTAATGTGAATGTTTTGGAATTCAGATGTAATGCCTTTAATCCAACACCAATATAAGTTTAACCATGAAATGCTACTATAAAATGGTACTGATACCTACAACTCATAAATTTAAGACTTGTTGGTCAGTACCTTCATATGAGTAATACAAATTTAATTTTAAATAATATTTTTTACTTTTTTGGTACTTTGTTCAGAAATCTTACATTCTCATGTACAATGTAGGCATAAAGTGCATGTTATGGTTAACACTTGAAAAGTAGTTGCAAGAAAAGTATTGCATAATTCAAAACTTAAATATTCCCTTTGTTAATCCTGTCTCCTGTAGTAAGAGCTTTCTTTCACTACCAGCAAGTCAAACTGACATGAAGCTTGTGCTTGAATGGATAACATTATTTCACAGCCAATTTAATTCAGTAAATCATGTGCAATTTGTTACACTGTAAGCTCCCTCTTGGCTGGCAGTAATGCTTTGCTGCCATACTATATAACTTTATTTTGGTTTTATATTATGTCTTGCATTTGCTTAACAAAATTTGTCTTAATTATTCATGGCTTTAGTGTTTGCTGAAAAGTGTATTTCATAGGATACCCGACTAAACAGTGGCAGCATTTTAAATATAATATGCAATCTGGGAATTTCACATAATTACAGAATCATTTAGCTTGGAAAAGACTTCTGAGATCATCAAGTCCAACTTTTGACTGATCAACATCTTGTCAGCTAGACCATGGCACTAAGGTGCTGTGTTCATTTATTTCTTTAACATCTCCAGGGATGGTGACTCCACCACCTCCCTTGGCAGTCCATGCCAATGTTTCACCACCCTTTTAATGAAAAATTCCTTCTGATGTCCAACTTGAACCTTCCCTGTCACAGCTTGATGCTGAGACCTCTTGGTCCTGTCATTTGTTGCCTGGGATAAGAGGCTGACCCCTGTGTAATTACACCCTCTTTCAGGCAGTTGTAAAGAGTGATAAGGTCTGAGTCTCCTTTTCTGCAGGCTAACCACCGCCAGCCCCCTCAGCTGCTCCTCATAGGTCTTACTCTCCAGACCTTTCGCCAGTTCCACTGCCCTTCTCTGGACATGCTTCAGCACCTCAATTCCTTCTTGTAGTGAGGAGCCCAGAACTGGACACAGGATTTGAGGTATGGCCTCACCAAGGCTGAGTGTAGAGGGACAATCAGTGCTCTGGTCCTGCTGGCCACAGCACTGCTGATATAAGCCAGGATGACACTGGCATCTTGGCCACCGGGATGCACACTGGCTCATGTTCAGCAGCTGTTGACCAGCACTACCTGGTCCTTTTCCACTGAGCAGCTTTATAGACACTGCCCCAAGCCTGTAATGCTGCAGGGGGTTTTGTGGCTGGAGTAAAGAACCTGGTGCTTGGTCTTGCTGTACCTCTCTGTCCGTCAATCCATCCTATCCAGATCCTTCTGCAGAGCCTTCCTACCCTCCATCAGATCAACATTCCTGTTTAGTTGGCATTGTCTGCAAATTTACTGAGGGTGCACTCAATCCCCTCATCGAAATCATCAATAAATGTATTAGACTGGGCTGTCCCCAGCACTGATCCCTGGGGACATGGCTAGTGACCAACTGGATGTGACACTGCCACAATCTCTGGGTCTGTCCATCCAGCCAGTTCTTAACCCAGAGAAGAGTGCACCTGTCCAAGCCATGAGCAGCCAGCTTTTCCAGGAGACTGCTGTGGTAGATGGTGTTTGCTGAAGTCCAGGTAGGCAATATCCACAGCCTTTCCTTCAACCACTGGGCAGGTCACCTGGTAATAAAAGGATCGGGTTAGTCAGGCAGGACCTGCCTTTCCCAAACCCATGCTGGCTGGGCCTGATTGCTTGGTTGTCCTGTATGTGATCACACTGAAGATGCTTTTGTTTCCAGAACATTGCCAGGCACCCAGGTCAGGCTGACAGACCTGTAGTTCCCCACATCATCCTCCTGGCATTGATTGTGGTCACAAGATCTTGAACCCATTAATCTGATTTCTTACTGTCTTTTCACACTGATAAGTAAAAATAACTTTTTTGAGTGTCTGTAGTTTGTTAAAATGTATTTATTTGGGAAAAAAGTATGAGATAGAGGTAATGAATAACCCTAAAGTGATGAGGAGCCTCATACATAGTCTTAAACTCTGTAACATGAGTTTGTAGATGTAGCTTCTGCCTGTGTACTATTCATCTATTTTCAATATATTCTGAATATTAGTAGAATGTATTTTGAAGGTGAACAAAAAGGATATTTCAGAATGGGTGCAATCCAAGTTTGACTTCAAATTTATATTCAAAACTAGTAGGTAAATTTCTAGAAACAGTAGGTAAATACTAGAAGCAGCAATTGAAACAACTTTGTGCTTCAGAAGGATTCTAGGTAGCATACTAATGTAGCTACATACCTTTTCTTACAAAATTGTGTACTGTTACTTTACCTTGGTTGAAATGTCTGAGTATTTTACAAGTCCTTTGAGTATTGTCATGTTACAACTCATACACTCAAACCCATCTTTATTGTTTCTTTCCAGCTATGTGGTGCTCTACTTTGTAGTGTTACATGAATCTTAAGAGCCCCTAAGCTGCTAGTTGGCTGGAGTCTGTGTATTTTGCTGAAGAGGGTTGTCATGCCTTTTCCTTATAGTTCTCTACCTACATATCTTGTCTGTGGTTTATATCTGAATTTGAACTTACTTGGCCAGAGTCTATTCTGAACAGTGCCTAGCACAATCAGATTCTTGCTCATGACCATCACTGTGAAACTTTAGATAGCATTAATATACTAATGACTTTACAAAAGTTGGGTACCATGAGAATTTTTGTTCTTTTTCTTGTGAGACGGAGTTTGTTAAAGTTACCTTCTTTTTACATATGAACAAAATGTAAAAACCTGTTAAAAACCTTAACCACTGTATTTTCCAAAAATATGGTTCTAATATGTTTTTAACTGTTTCTTTTTGGTTTTTTTTTTTTTTTTTTTTTCAGTGTCCATTTTGTGATAAGGCTTTTATGACGTATTCCTTTTTACAAAGTCACATTCAAAGGCGTCACCCAGGAGTGTCTGAGATCGGTATGTACTTTAATGTTATCCCAAAAATTGAGAGAGGTAGTTTAGAAAAGTGTAAATATAGTGAGGATGTGCAGTCCGTGATTTTGTGTAACTTGGATTAAAAGTTTTTACTTTTCACTTTTAGGTGGCAGACTCCAGTTTGTATGAATGCAAATACCACTGACTGATACAATGTATTGGGCAACATATGTTTCAGTCTCTGGAAAATAGTTAACAAAAACCTGTGGTGCAGCATCTTTTCAAACTAGCATTTCTGTTGCTAGTTTGCTACTTTAGCCAGTAGCACAGTTCAGAGCACAGTTTCTCTTTAGGCATGGATGTTATGAAGGCATTGGTAAAATGAACAAGCTGAACTAAGGAAAATAACTTTTGTAAATATATAGTAATTAATACAGAAATAATCCACCCCATCTGAAATCAGTTTGAATAGGATCAGGCTTTCCTGGACTAAACTGACTGTAAAATGTACTGAGAAAGAGAAACTGTTAAGAGCAGTCTACCTTCATCATCCATGATACTCAAGGTTTTTGCACCACTTACTTGCATACTTTTTTCTCTCTTCACTAAAATATGTTTAGTTTGAAAAACAATGTTCTCAAAATTTCTTTCATTTATATCGAAATTCTGTCCTTTCTCCTAGGTTGCATGCTTATGGTTTATTGCTAAGGACTAACAAGTATTGACAAGTAACAGTAATTAGAAATAAGTTAGGAAAAAAGGAGCATTTGGGAGGAGAAAAAGTGGAATGAATCTAATATTGTCTGAACTGTAGCTTGTCAGGCAAACGGAACAGCAGCAAGAGTGAGAGGGGTCTGAATAAATGGCTGAGGAAGTGTGAATATATTGGAAGAAGAAAGAAGCTCTTGTGCACCTTATACTTGATAAAAATGATAGTGGAAGATGCTGCAGAAACAGTTGAAGTAATTGTTGTATACAAGGATTAGCCCAAAATGGCTGTATGGGGAAAATATCCCATGCAGTTCTTCCTGAAATAATATTCAGATTCCCAGGTGACGGGCAAGTAAATCCTTGTTAAATCAATGGACTATTTCACAATTGAAGATTGTTGTGATTTTTGCATATTTTAACATTTTTGTTTGATATTCCTCCATTCTTTCCACATAAATAATTTGTTGCATTCCAAGTGGACTCTTTACAAAAGTTATTTAGCATAAACTTAACCTAAGAGATTGAATAGCTCAGGTTCACTTTGTCCTTCATGCATCTTTTTTATGAGCCTGTGTTGCTTAGATTCCTTTGAAATTAGGTTATATAATATTTTTCATGTAAATATTTCATAAACTATTTCATATGTCAGTGGTACAAGTATTTGAGGGTAAGTTTGCAGTCCAGAGAATATATATATTTAAAAGTATCTATGGAGAATCATGGTAGTGGGAGAGGAAATGGTCACTTCATGAACACTAGAAATGTATTTGCAGTAAGTATTACAGTTCCAGAAATTGCAACAAACCTTTTAAAAATCTCTATTTCCTTCAAACAGAACAGAAGAAGAATGGAAATATACAAAAATTGCAGGATGAGATTGAAAAACTGAAGGAGCAGTTGCAGCTTACCAAGTCCCAGTTAGAGTTTGAACAACAGGCTAATTTGGCCAGGTTGTCTAAGGTAATACATACTGAGTAATGTCTCAAAAGAATTAGCACTTCAGACTGTGTTCACTCATCCCAGAGAAGTACTGGATTTCCCAACGTTGAACGCTTTCAAGATGCAACTGGACGAGGTCCTGGGCCACCTTGTCAGTTTGTGCTGTTGTCAAGAAAGGCTGGACCGGATTATCCTGGAGGTTAATCCCTTCCAGTCTCATAGTCTATGATGGATGATGATTTTCTTCCTTGTTTTCAGAGGAAACCCTGATCTTCTGTAAAACACAGAGTATTTTTTTCCCCTGAAAAAATACTTCAGACTTCTTTCTTCTGTCCTTTTGTTCCCCTTTTTTTGGAAGTGTTCAGCTTCCGTTTTCAAAAGTACTGAATGACCAAATCAAAAGCTGGTAGAGTTTCACTTAGGCGTGCAGGCACTGTCAGAATAATGGGTCTTGGCCCTATGTGAACATATGGAAGATATTCTACTCATTCATTCTGTGCCTAGCTTTTGAGATGTACATCTATAACTTATTTCTCCTGCCCCCAAAGCATTTTTTTGTTTGTGAGGTGGAACTTGGAGTATTCATAACAGTACAGTGTAGATTTTTTTGGTGCCTTAGGGGCCCCTTTTGAAGTCACTTGTCTTAGCTGAGACTCCTAACTGCAAGGGGACTACCTGGAATGTCCTGAAGCTACCGTCTGCAGTGTTACACAACAAGAATCTTTCAAAACTTCTCTGTTTTTCTGGGATGTCAGGGAAGATAGAAATGTGTGACTGGTTACAGTCTGCTGTGACTGACATCCACTGTCAGTTGAGCTGTCATAACGTTACTGTCTTTTGATTGAAAGAGCAGAGGATCTTTCCCATGTAGTTTGGTTTTTTTTTAAGAGCACTACTGGGGGGAATTTGTGTATAAACTGCCATGCTTCCTATTATTAGTCCCTTCTGCTCCTTTGATGTGAAAGGGTACAGATGATCCCATTCTTCCTAGTTGTACAATGATTGCATGTTATAGTTAGAGAACAAATTCAGAGTGAATGCTGTGATGGAATAATGTAGGTGTTTCCTAAAAGATATGTATGTCCTGGGCAGTGAAATGTAGGACTTTAAACAATTTGTGAACTATATAAAAATGCATTACTATGTAGTGAAATGGTTGAAGTAATCTAATGGATAAAGTGGGGTAAATATATATGGGGATAAAATAGTTCTAATTCTTTCTGTGAAACAATGGGTTCTGAGCTGAGTGCTGTTACTGAAGGGCAAGATCTTAAACTTGTAATACACAGCCATGGGGAAATGTTAGTAGCAGCTAGCCAAGAAAATCAAATATTACTAATTATTCTGAAAAATCACTGTGCAAGCCACAGCCTAAATATGTTGTGTGAGTCTAGTCCCTTCATCTCAAAAAGGAGAGGATAGAGCTATAAAAATTGTGAAGATGGGCTACAAAGATGTTCAGTCAGTATTTAGAATGACTGAGCATGCTGAGAGTTGTCAGTCTGAAGAAGAGACAAACACTTGATGAAGATGGAGGGTAGGATACTGATACCTGTGAAGTCATGAGTTACACAGAGTGAATAGTGATGAACCATTCCCTCTGTGCTCCAGTTCAGGGCTCAGAATCCATCAAATGTTCCTAGAAGGAGCCAGATTCAAACAACTGCAATAAGAAAAGTACTCGGCTCTTCATGCAACTTGTGGAGCTCATTGGTGAAAGCTGTGGCAGTTGCTAAAAGCTGATGAAGCCTCAGGAGATGACTGCAAAGTGTATGAGGAGAAATGTATTGAAGTTCATGCACTTAATGAAGTTCACAGAACTGTATCAGGCTTCAGAAGTCCTCTGAGCTGAAAACAGCTGGCAACTTAGAGACAGTGAAGGAGAAATAATGAAATAATAATAATGAAAGGCCAAAACTGTTTTGAAGCATACTTGTTTAGCTAGCAAAATGTATAGTTTGTTACCGTAGAATTCTTAAAAAACTGTTGGTTTTTATGTTTTCTGATGTCCCAGTATTTCCCAAATATTGAAAGTGACTGCATTCTACATATAGTTTGGGAGCTTGAATTTGTATTGAATGTGAGGAAAATAACAAATAATGTTTTTTAAAAAAATTTCAGGAATGTGAGCAGCAAAAATCAAAAGAAGAAGAGATTCTACAATCATTTAATAAGTGGAAAGAGGAAGAAAGAGAGAAATTGGCTGATCAAATAGAAAAAGTGAAAGATATGTTTATGAAAGAGCTTAAGGAGTTATATTCAAGAAATTCAACCTTAGAAAATGTAAGCAATTCAAATTTTCTAACATTTTAAAGCATGAATCTCTTACAATAGATGGCAGTGAAGTTCACATATTTGAAATGTGATAAAGCTCTTCCTACAAAACTATTTATAGGTTAGTAGATATTGTTGTGGTTCCTGCATGTTAGGTATCCTTATGTTAATATTCTCATAAGAGGCATGGAGAACACTAACCTCTGCATTATAGTCCTGATAGAATCTGCGTGTTTCAATACATGCTTTGGAAATGCTCACTAGCAAGAGAATTATAAAATTGTGGTTGGGTCAGTAAACAAATCTGCATGGCATTACCAGAGCAGCTTATATTTTGTAGCTGCTATGTCCTGTGTACTTTTGAAAGTCATATTTATGTTAGATGTAGATATTATTAATTATGTGAAGTTTGATAAATGCTGAACTCGTGAGAAATGGGAGAAGTATCTGATGCAATCTCTGCATAACTGTGTTTAAAGAAATGTTTGTATTCCTCCTCTCTCCTATTAGCAACTGTTAGAATTACAAAAGTTCAATCTGGAACAAAAATCCAATTTAGGAACACTGAAAGACAGCCATGAATTTACAGAGGAGAAACCTCAGCGTCCTCAGGAACATCCAGATGTGGTTAGACTTCTGGAAAAGCAGGTAACACTGTAACTTAATGTATTGTTTTTGACAGATTACTTGCTTTCTTTTTTTTTTTTTTGTTCATCTCTGAGTAGGATATGAAATCTCCAAGTAAAATTCTCATTCTTCTCAATGCCAAAAATAGCTGATTTTGAAGATTTAATACTATTTAATACTATCCATATAATGGCAAACAAGGATTTATTTTCTTTATCCTTTATAAATGAATTAATTGTTACTTATTTATTGATATTCTCTTATTCTTTATGACTAAGTATATCTGTCTTTGCCAAGTGTGGTGGCAGTTCAATTCCAGAAGGCCTTAATAAAGCATTTATGTTTACTCATCTGTGAGGCCACTTACAGAAAAATCCATTTCCCAAAATGAAAAAGAAAATTAGGAAACTTTCTGACAGGATTTTCCAACCTGTGCCTTTTGTTTACTTTCATGGTTTTTGGGATATGAAGGTCTTAGTTTACTGCTGGTATTGTACAGAAGTTTAGTCACTTCTGTTCAAAGATGTGCAAAACTTAGTTCTGCTTTATGGGTTTTTTTTATTTCATCAAAGAAAATTTGCTTTGCTCTAAAACTCATATGTTGATTTTGAGGTTTTGTCATTATTATGCAAAATACGTTATTAATTAGTGCTCAAAATTACATTATTAAGAGGGAAAATAAGAGCCCTACTCTTACTAATCTTTTTGTTGATACATAGAGATGTATCCAAGTGCTTGTGTATTTCTCACTCACAGTGACTGCATATACAAATTGAAAAGCAAATACAGTTTCTAGAATGATTGGTAAGAAAACCACACTCGGATGCATAAGTCATGCTAATAACTCTTCTAGGCATTAAATACTGGGCTACTCAAATTTAATGTAATCTGTCATCTTTTTGGTATTTATGCTTTATTTAGAAAAACAAAGCTGCATATATCGAACTAAATGCGCTGTTCACAGGAATTAACATAGACTTCCTCTATGCAGGAAAAAAAGTGGATGACTTTACTACAAGCTCTTCGTCATGACCATGAGACAGAAAAGTCCCTGGTAAGTGGCACAGCAAATTGCTTACACCTAAAGGAGACTTTTTTTTTTCTTTACCCTTTTAGTAATTCTTGGTATGCTCTAGTACATCTGCCAGACATCAAGAGTTTATAAGAGTGTGTCCTCTTAGCAGTATTTATCATCTCTGTGTTTCTGTTATGGTAGGATCTTGGTGTTTCATTTAGGCCAGGGCTGAAACTGAATTTATCATTTCAGAATTTGACAGAAAACTGAAACTGTATCTGTCTTCTGAAGAGCTTACAGCTGATTCTGTGAGCACTGTATTATACATTATTTTCTGTGTTATGTGGGTAAGCTTTATAGTTGAGATATGACTTGCCAACATGTTGCTTTCATCCACCCTATAGCTGCTGCTACCATGGACCTATGGCATATGTCTCAGTCTTTTTTTTCTCTTTCCTGTCACTTGTCTATTGCTTTTTCTGTTGTAGCTTTCTAATTTAGAATCTGTTCAGCTTTTCCAGGAGTAAATACCATAGCTTTTTATTTTGCATCAGTGTATATATTTTACTATACAAAGCTTTATTCCTCAGATTTTTTTTTTACATCTGCATTTCTTTTTAATCTCTTTCCTGCTTTGTTTCTCTTGCTTCTTTTCCTTTCATTTTCCTTTCATCTGCGTGACCATGTAAGAACTGAGCAAATCATAGTGGTCTGACCAATGCTTCTCCTCCTCTGGCAAGAAAACATTGGGGAGGAACCATGGAACAGTCCCCAAAAAGGATGTAGTTAAAGATACACCCACATACAGTGCAAGAATAGAATAAGGGAGGAGTAATGTAAGTATTACTTTTGGGATGGTGCACCTAAATAATGTTCTCTTTCTTCCACATCTGGAATTAATATACTAGGTTTAATATATAAATTCACACATCACCTCCTTAAAGTATCATTATTGGACACTGTTTATAATTAAAACACTTTTATAGATTTATACACTTTTTCCTGCAATCTTATTTTTAGGAAATCTCAACAATGTGTTTATGTGTCATTTTCTTTATATTGAGATTTAGGCTTCTTCCTTGTGTAATTCAAAAGTGAGCCGGACAATTGTTTTATAATATACACAAGTCCTAGTGAAGTTGCAGAAAACATCAAGTTTTTGCTGAGAACAAAATAGTAAAAGTATCTAAGCATAACACCTCCTTGATTAGAGTTTATAGCATTAAAAATATTTTTATAGTGTTAATATGATGTTACTTTTCTTCTGATTGCTTTCTAGCTACAGTCACAAATTGAGACAATCAAAACATCAGCGAGAGAAGACCTGAACAGAAATAACATCTTTTACAGGAAGAGGATAGAAGATTTGGAGCAGAGGCTTCAGGAGCAGAATGATCTGGTTATTTATCAGAAGAAGAAGGTCTGTTTTGTGAAAAACTCTGTTTCAGAGATCACAGGACACAGAGAAACACTATACTAGAATTTGATCTTTGATATTTCTCTGATGGCATATTTAATATTCACAGTTTGTAATAGTATTGCTGGAGTGGTTATGCTCGTGAAATTATGTTGATAAATAAGAATAGATCTGGAAAAGAGACACAGGAATTTAAACCAGGAATAAAAACACATTTGATAAAGAAAGGTTTAATAAACGAAAATTTTTTAATAGTGAAAGGGATTTAATCTGCTACAAAATAATCATAACGAGATCTAGTGTTTGAAATCTGCAAATGCATTACTTCTCACACTAAAAAAAAGGTATCATATTCATTACTGTGAGAATAATTATTTAAAGTGTTACCATGTGAATTGTAACAAGACCAAGTGCCAGATTCTCCACCTGAGATGGCGTAACCCTGGTTATACCCACAAACTGGGGAGCAGGAGGCAGGAGAGACGTCCTGCAGAAAGAGATCTGGGGGTTTGATGTGGTATCGAGCTGAATGTGAGTCAGCAGTGCCCTGGCAGCCAGGAGGGACAGCCGTGTCCTGGGGTGCATCAGGCACAGCATCTCCAGCTGGTTGAGGGATGTCATTGTCCCACACTGCCTCACCTCGAGTCCTATGTGCGGTTTTGGGTGCCTCACTACAAGAAGGGCACCAGACTATTTCAGCGCATCCAGAGGAGGGTAAACAAGATGATCAGAGGTCTTGAGGGCGTTTTAGGAGGAGCAGATATTGTTACTTGGCTTGTTCAGCTTGGAGAAGAGAAGGCTAAGAGGTAATCTCATCACAGCATCAAGTGGGGCAGTGGAGGAGGAGATGCTGATCTCTCTGTTGATCAGTGATAGGACACAAGGAAATGGAATGAAGGAGAGGTTCAGATTGGACATTAGGAAAGGGTTCTTCTCCCTGAGGGTTGTGCACTGGAACATGCTTCCTAGGGAAGTGATCATGGCACTAAGCATGTCAGAGCTCTTGGCATGTCTGGACAATGCTCTTAGGTTTAAGTTTTAGGTAGTCCCGTGTGGGAATTGGACTTGATCCTTTTCTTAATCCACTAGCTCCCATCCAGTGTGAGATAGTCTATGATTCTATGTTTGGAGATGAGTTGGTTTTGCCTAAAATAAGGTTTAGTTGAAACATAATTATAGAATTTAGAGGTGATTGGTGGGGGAAGATCTGGGTAGTTTGGAATTTAGACTATGGTATGATTGTGTTGCCTATTCCTCTGTTAAATGGTGCATTCTTTGTAAATCAACATCTGATTTTACACATTTTGCTTGAGATACATGTTAAACCTATACTTGAATGCTTAAAGAATGGAAAGATAAATAATAGCTTTTACATCTCCACCTTCATAAATTTTATAGCTGGAGAAATGGAGGATTTAATCATAGATGAATTTCCTTTAGTGACCACTGAAGTGGTCACTTTGCAAAGTGACCTTTGGAAAGATAACAATATGACCACAGATGTATAATAACTTCAGAGGAGTCCAAGTTTGTTGTCTGTGAAATACAGTGATGCAGATCTCAATCTGGAAAATAGAAGGGCTTGAGAAATAGCTAACACTTTTACAGAATCCAAACTTAATGGACAATGAATACTACTGACTATAACCAAACTGATAAATAAAAGAGGATTAGGGTTGAATATCTTGTGCCAACTCCATCTGACAGTGGCTATGTGTTTGAACGAATTGTGTTCTTCTTCTCTTTGGGGAATTGGATTGCAGAATATTGTTTAATGATATAGGATTCACAAGTTTCCTGTTTTCTTTAGATCACATTACAGCCAGTGTGTTTCCTTTACTCTGTCAGTTCAGTGCTTGTCCTGGGGTGTCAAATAGACAAACCTGTAAAGCAGAGAGTGCTGTTCATGCAGTTAAAAATCAACGTGTAATTAAACACTCCAGTGTTTCCCTGGAGTGGGAGTTAGGCTTGCAAAATGGAACATGAATTGCTGAGGAAGAAAGTATTGAAACTTTTAAGTGCTGAAGTGGCCTGTAAGTCTGCTCTCATTTGACTTTATAACTTGCAATAACAGGATGTACAAAGCATGAGTTCCCATTAAGACAACACAAAACATTCATTAAGCATAAACAAAATACATATTTGGCACAGAAGTAGTATTTTTCTCCCCAAATCGTAACCAATAATTTCTGTTATGGAATAGTACTGAAACTAGGTATTTTATGCTAAATATTCATTCTAGATATTGATCCTGTACATTTATATCTATTCATGTATCTGTGTTTTCTCCTTTAGATAAAAGAATTGTCCACAAAACCACCTCCAAGTGTTAAAACATATGATGGTGAGTAAAAACTGTAAGAAAAAGCAGACAGTTTCTGATTTCTGCAGCCTGTCTGTAACAAATATAGGCATCAACTTGACTTACAAAATACTAAAATAAAATCAGTACTGGAAATGTATTTGTTTTTCACAGAGTACCTACCTGTTTCCATGCTACGATTTATGAAGATCATGTTTTGTAGCTGTAAAGACTTGTAATGTACAAAGTTGATTGCTTGAGTAGTGAAGAGATGTGAAATAGAACAACTTTATTTTGTATTATGTGAAAAACTTCCAGATTTGCTTTATGAAGTCGAATTTTTTTCATGTTTGACTGCTCTTAGGCTGCAGAACTCACAAAAGGAAAAACACAGAAAGACTAGACAGAACTGGTTAATTTGTCAGTTAAGACAGATGATCAAAGAATGTTAAGAACTCTTACATTTTTATCTGTGCAATACTTTAACATATGAAGTCTATTACAAATAGCTAAACCTGATAATAATATTTCAGGATGTTGCTCTGCACCACAAGCACCCACATAGTTAATGCTGCAGTTGCAGTGACTTAAAGTAAGTTTATTGCAGTAGGTGATGACAGATGAATTCTGATTCAGTTTGGAAACCATTTTGCTGTATTAACAAGGCACTGGCTTGAACTGAGTCAAACAGCAGGGAGTAGGTTTAGTTTGAGGAAGGCTTAGTAAGAGCATGGCCACGTGGCTTTTCAGCTGCAGCTGGTCATACTCATTCACCATTCACACTGAAGCACAGACAAGCAAAAGATCATGGCACACAGGCAAATTTGCTCCTAGCCCCAAATGTAGGATTGAAGTGCAAATTAACTCCAAGGCTATGCTCTGTACATGATCTATAGATGTATGAGGGTTTGCACTCGTTGATGTCAAGTGTGGATGCTGCAGATCCTCTCTGGGGAATATGAGCCTCAGTCAGGAATTGGCTAAGTAGCTTTGGGCCAAGGCTTCTTCCCTGTAACACAAAACCAGCATGCACTTATGACCAAAAACATGATCACATTCCAGTCCAGTGATGATTTAGTTAGAAGTTTCTTTTCATAATTACAGAAGTGTAAAAATGCTAAGCATATATAGAGATATACTTTTATGTTGTGAAGAAACTGGTTTTACTTCATAAATGTTTTATTTTTCCCATTAATGCAAAAAACTAATAAATTAATGAATATGATTAAATATTGCTACATTTAGGAATCTATATTTGTTACTATTTACTATAATACAATTCCATTATTTTTTTTACTCTTATGGTATTTTAGTGAGCACTTCTGTAGAGCGTCTTCAAGAACCTAAACCAAGTCCATCAGTTACCCCACACTTACCACACGGTAAGGTTTTTGCTAAGTCCAGATCCAGTACTTTCAGATCTAACACTTTCTCTTCTTAGATATGTTGTTTGTCAAATCATGGGTCTAAGAGTAGTTATTTTGAAAGAACATAATTTGTATGTCAGAGTTGAGAATTTCTATGAAATAATTCTAAGGATGCACTACTGAGAAGAAAAAATGAAAAACAAAATAATTTGAGAATATTTCCTAGAATATGTATATTATTGAAGCACTTAGATGAAATTTATTACGGAAAAAATTGTACTTTCTATTGGAAAATATGCTTATCTGATATATGCATATACTGGATAGATACATGTGTCTACTGGAATTTGTATAGGGAAACATGTGGAGATGCTTGTTTAGAAGTCTTGAAATACTGTATTTTCCAGGTGACTTCAAATGACAAGAAGTAGAAATACAGAAGAAATAATCAAAATAGACAGTTATCTTGTCCTGGTTCTTCCAGAGTATATCTGTGGTTACATAGAGATCATTATTTAGGTATTTTGACTTGTGGCATTGTGGTATCCTTTAGAAGGGGAGGGGGACAAGGGAGCTATATTTGCATTGTTTTGTACTTTGTGGAAATAGCTTCATTTTTTAATCAGTATGCAAATTATTGGAGAGTATTGCTACCATACCAATATTCTGCAATCAACTAATTCTTTATTTTCCTTTTAAGTAATAAAGTAATGAAAAACGAGCAAGCAAAATGTTTAAAAATAGTTTATTAACTTGAATTATAATTAAATAATGTGGTTTTTTCTATTATTATTTCTCTTAGTTTTTAAATCTGTCACAGGGAGACTAAATGGAATTTGTCTGTGAAAAATGTAGATAATTTTTCAGCAAATACAAAAAGTTCTGAAAATGCCTCTGTGGAGAAAGGGCACTCTATATCAAGCTTTTGATAACTTGATGAGGAATGAAAAACTCATCTAGTGCTAATTTTAAACTATTTGTTTTGACAATAATTATTTTAAAAAGGAAAACTGATTATATTGTTGCTAATTATTCTATGGCAACATTATTTGAATAATACAGATATTTCTAAGCTATGCAAAGTTTAGTAGTTCATTGCTTGTAGCTTTCTAAGCTAAACTATATGGATGAATATTGTGTAGACAAAAGTAATAGTACAATAAGTATAGACAATTAGGAAATAGCCTTTTAAACAATTAATTATTTTTCATTTAAGACAGCCTCATGACACCGGAAACAGTAGTTCTGGTTCTGGCTAAGAAGTCTCACAGCATGTAGTTTAGCAATCACCCTGAATTTAAGATTTATGTTTTATGAAGATTATTACTGCTAAGGGCTTACCCACCAGGCTTGTCAAGCACTAGTTATTTGGTGCATTTGCTTTCATTTGTATTGAGGACAGAAACAGTCCTGTGAATATTAGTATTTTCTGTACTCTGACAATTTAAATCAGCTCATTTAGATCTTTCATAATTTCTTGCTGCTTCAAATATGAAGTTTGTGACATCTTGTGAAACTTCTCAAGATAGAAAAGGCTGTTCCTGCCATTGTTACACAAAAGATTCACCATCAGTTTATTATGAAACCTCGAAGAAGGTGTTCCCTTCAGATTCCTTTTCTGATTACTATTTTATTTATCTCTGCAGGTCTCTCTGTCTGTCCCCTTTCTTCCCTTCTGGATTGTTTTTTAAACTTGCCTTACCTAATTTTCTGGAGGTTAGCAGAAGTTATGGTGTCTTTCCCGAAGTTTTCAGGACTCTCCAAGGGATTGATTTACTGAATTAAGACATCATGGCTGCATCTCATGCCTTTATGAAAATGAAAGCACTTCCTGGTAACTTCTGTAGACAAATTTATTTAGCACAGATCATCTTATAATTGCCTGCATATAAAATATCTTCATTCTTTTTTTTTTAATTAATTATAGAAAAGGCTCTCTAATGTGAACTTAAGTACACTTTTCAAAGCCACTCAGAAGCTTTTGCATCCTAATATTCGTTCTGCACATCTTAAATCTGTGTTACGAAAAGATACCCAAGTTGCAAATGTGCGTTATCTTAGGTGTAAAGCAGGAGAATAACCACATTAGTCTGGTGTTTACATGTTAATATTCCTGACTTCTTGTGAAAGCTAGTAGAGCTCCTTGAATGCTATCCTGGCAGAACATTCTTCTGTCCATTTCTGAGCTACCTGTATGGTTTTATGCAGATATTACTTAGGTCTTACTTTCAAAGATTACTTCAGTCTCACAAAAAGGCAATAGATTAATGACAATTTATTTTTTATAAAAATATTTTAAAATAAGGCTTTGTCTCCTATATTACTCTTGAAACGTTGATACTTGTTCAATATTTAGTCTTTGTTAGGTCAATAATATTAGGTGGAATTGAACACAGTTAAAAAGCAAAGCTACCAATTAGATTGTTCATTAAAACTTATGTCTCAGTCTACAAATATGGTGTGGAGACCAAGGCTCAGCTATCACTAGGGACATAGCTGAAGCATCTGAGGAAAACTTAGTTAAAGTACTTACTCTTCCTAGACAGTAAATAGAGAAAAGGGTTGCCTTCAGAGTTTGGTTCAGCTGAACTAAGATCTGAATGCTCTTTGGAGTTGCCTGTGTCTCTTTAATGACTGTAGAAGGAGTTTGAGGTGACCAGGCTCCTAACTTAGAGGCCTCAGGTAAGTGCCAAAAAAAATCACACTTAGGAATACTGGTTTAAAGTTAACATTTCTGCTGCTTTTGTGCAGTACGTGGCTTTCTATTGATCAGTTAAGAGAAAAAAATATATGAAGTGCATTAATTCAAAAACAGTGGTCCAAATTACAGGTATCACAGATTAAGTCTGGCAGCTCTTTGTATATGTAATTTGAGTATAAATTCAAGGAGTATATAATGAGTGTAGCCACGGCTTACATTCCTTACACCTTCAAGAAATGCAGTAGTTTAAAAAAAACAAATTTTACGTTTTTTCCTGGGTTGTTACATTGCAAGCGCAAAATATTTACTGTAGATGACACTACACCATAGATAATTTTATTGCTTCTGTTCAGGCTAAAAGTTCTTTAGCATTTCATATTTCAACATAAATAGATGGGATTTCTTCTTTAAGTGTTGGCCAGAAGACTGCTTTTGCAGTAGTACTGTCAGAATTTTGGGGTTTTGGGGTTTTTCTAGCTATTGGATAATAACAAATAATACATGACATGCATGAAACATACACAGCCTGAATCCTTTATTATTGTTGTTAAATATATTTTCCTATTCCACCTGCTTAGAATTTGTTTTCAAATACTCTTTAAAACAGGTATTTAATTATTTCTTAAAGTATTCTGGACACATAATTTTTCAGTAATATAATTATCCACTAAGAAATTAAGGTAACTTGTACTTTTGATACATCTGCTCTGTGTCTCCACACATACTAGCTGGCAGAAGAGAGACTCTGGAAGATATGGGATGATAGATCCATCACTGCTGGCCTTAATGATGGCTAGAATTAATATGGCTCATCACATGGCCAGAAGAAGCACATCTCTGGTAAATCTCAATAAGGCAAGGACTCCTTAAAGGGAGTCATCTCCACACTTGCCTATAAACCAGAGTAATGGTTTCTCTTAAATGTAATTCCAATGTGATGTTTGATAGATATCTCTTAAAGTATGTGTGCAGTGAAGAGAAAGAAAAGGCTTGTTTATGTAAGGGAAGTTGGTGTTTTCAGGTGTTGCACTCCCTCGTGCCTTAGCATTTGATCTCTGTTACCATGCAGTGAATAACAGTATTACATATAATAGTAATACATTTTGGGCCTGCTCTTGCAACTGTTCTTAGTAATTACTGATTTTTCATTTCCTCTGTTTCTGGTACACTGAGGAAGAGAAGCATGTACCTTAATGCCCAATCAGCAGACTGTTTGCAGGTCTAGGTTCTGGGGACTGGGATATTCCTATTATTAAGTCACTTGTTAAGGGCTTGTGCATAGATGAGTCTGCTCCTTTAAGCAGAAAACATTTGAGTAAAGTACAGGTAAAATAAGCATCGATTACATCCAACTACACAGCAACTGCCTTACTAGCTGGTAAGTCCAGCCAAGAAACTCAGGGGCCTCAGTGCCCATGCAGCTTAATATAATCTTCCCAGAACATTTCATCTGTGCTTCAGGCTCTGTCCTTCTAAACAGACACATTTCAGGCTTTTGGGAATGATTCCAAACTGTGTCTGAATACTGTTTTGGAGAATCTTAGTTGGTGAAGGGCAGCAGTGTGCCAGGAGCAGTAGTGTGGAGGATCTGCTCTGTGGAGGATCAGGAATGCTCTGGCCACTGGTAAATTTTACAGCCTTAGATTGAAAGACCAGAAGCCCATTTGTCTCTCAGAGTTTTGCTTCTAAATGTTTTTCTAATATATCTTGATATTTGCATCTTGTTAATGACTTGCGATGGTATAAGCATTTTATTAAAACTTCTTATTTAGTGCAAGTTCTGTGGGAGCAAATCTTAAGTCTGGTAATTGACTTGGAAAAGTAAGTGAGAGGCTGAATATCACCACAGGCCTGGAAAGCATGTAGAGAGCAGCTCCTGTACCCAAGCATTTGTGACACCAGATTTAATCCCCTTTGTTTGGGAAATATTGTGGCAGTGGCACTTAGCTCCAAATGCTCATTTCACTGTGATTCCAGTTCATCCATGTTTGTACCTGGTGTACAAGAAGTGCCACAAAACATCTTCATGCAGCATCATTTCCTCTCTTTCTACCCAGAGAGCATAACAACCATTTATAGTGCAAGAGGTTTTTTGTGAAGAATGGGGTAAATGCATGTAGCTCCAAAATACTGATTAATAAATTGTTTTCTTATAATACCCGTAGTTGAATGCTGAAAGTACAGTTTGCATACCTGTTTTTATTGCAAACCCTATAAGACACTCAAGCTCTAGTTTTCATTGATGTCAATTAATTAGTAGAAGGTGAATATTAACAATTTAAAACCTGAATACTTATTGGTCTACATACCTACATACAATCATTTTCAAGTGTGTCTTATATCTGAAGTTTATAAAGTTGTAAATAAACTGTAGTCTGGCTTCATTTTTATGCAACAAATTGTGCCTGACAACCTATAGAATGGTAAATTCAGTGTGTTTAGGAAGCTGTTTGCAGCACAGACATTTCAAGGATTCTTTAAAACACATGATTATACTGAACCTTTCTCATTTGGAGTGATTGGAGATTTTTAAAATTGGTTTTATTGGGAATTATCTCTATATATATGTTAAATCTGTCTTGAATGGACTCAGTACTTAATAACTCTCTGATATAGTGAGTTAATAAATTTTTTCATACATTTTTGAGGTTTAGTTTGTCCATTTCACTTCTTTTTTTTAAACTGTTAGTATAAAATTGCACATAAACAATATTTTAAAGTACATATTTAAAAATTGCTTCTTATGAGAAATTAATGACAATATTGATTTACATAATCCTGGGTGGCCCTGTCATTGTAGACATCTAAAAAAACCCTACCTGGTGCCATTCCAGAAGTGGTGTGATGTATCAGTCAGCCTTGCACTGATGGCTTAAAACTCTCATATATCTGGCATGACACCATACACCTGTGTTTGGACAACAGAATCACTGCTGAAGTGACTATTTTATTAGGGTCTCTACAAAAATGTAACCCCAAGGCAGTGAAGAGTCATGTTGCAGTGGGTTTGTGATGGTTAAGCAGGTTGTCAGCAATCAAGAAAGTTGACATCAGTGTGGTGGTTTTTTTCCTGACTTTCCCTCCCTGGACCTTGACCTTTCTCTGTCCTTTTTGTCTGGTGTTCCTGTTCTTCCTCATTATTAGAGCAGGCACCCTTGGTGCATATGCTGGAGCCTATAGAGGAGCTTTCAGAAGAGGAAAAAGGTAATGATTGATTCAGCTCAAAATATGCTGGCATGTGTTTCTTGAAAACAAAAAATATTATTTGATTCCTACAGTATTTTTCATTGTATTTCATTATATTTGTGTGATTTGGGTGGGAACAGTGTTTGTGTCAGTCTCCTGTTTGCTATTGCTTGTAAATATTATGATTTCCTTATCCAAGTTCAATGTTTATATGAAAATCTGGCTAACTTCTTTAAAGCAGGCACATTCCAAATGCCTAAGTGGATTTGAACTAAGCAGGGCAAAAATGTTTGATGGGGAAATGCCCTTCACTAGAAAATTTTTGGTGCTGACATTATTGCAAAATGTGCTCCCTTCTTTTTAAACTCTGCATAAGAGGATAAAGAGTTCAGGTGGAAGGAAGTTGATGGTGGAGGTTGGAGCTGCCAGCTTTCATGAATGCATCGCAGATACTTTTACAAGTAACTAACTTGCACCTACCCATAATCAGGCACAGCTCTAGCCAGGATTGTGCAACTCAGAATAAAGTTACATATCCCAGCACTGGCAGCTGTTGTGCCTCTTCCAAGGAGAACTTGGAAAAGGCCACATATACAATGACAGAACTGAAAGCACTGGTTCATCCTGCATGGTATTCTTCTCCTGAAGGCAGCCTTAGGTGAAACACCAAATAGCTGAATAACATAAAAATCTCTTCTGTGAGTGAAAATCAAAATCAGTCTTGAACCCTACAGCTAGTGAGTTTAAATTTCAAAGGAATTATGCTGTTTTGAAAACAAAATCGTTGTTTGAATACATGTGTGTGTTGGGAGGTTTCCCCAGGGAAAATCCAGTGACTGAACAATCTGACATAAAGACTGCTTGCATTTTTGCCGTTCCTTCTGCTGTTTCTCTTGCTTGCCATCTTCTCTCTTGATGGATTGTCTTTGTTTCTTCTGCTGTGCCTAAAGGCATGGCCTGAAGTGCAGAAGAGAAAAAGAAAGAATGCTGTCTGAAAAGACAGACCAAGATTTTTTTGGTTTTGATGACAGTCATTTGTAAGGGAGAGTGTGAAAATTCTTGACTCAGATCATCGTTTTCTAGGATTATGTAGGAGCTGAAACAGTGGACCAGATGTAAGGTCCCTTGTCTCAAAAGTTAAATCTAGTATTTAGGGATGAATAAGAAAACAGTTCCTTAAATAATTGCTCTGGCAAAGAGGATTTGGCTTGAGTTAATTAGCAAGAATTCATATTGTCAGTAATTAGGATAATGATAGATAGTCTTGTTACCCTTATTAGTATGCAGTAATTAGGAATTTAAAAATCAGTTTAAACGTATCTATTTTATTGTAAGGATTATCATTGGAAAGAGACAGGATTTTCAGAAGGCTCCTGGTAGACTTCCACTTTAAAATGTCTCATGTATGGCTTTCTGGGAGGATTTTGTACTGAATAGTGCCATCTTGTCCTGACTGGGGATAGTCAGATAGCCCTTAAGACCAGTTCCTTAAGACCAGTTTTTTGCCCCTTCTAGGACTCAGTTCTCTTGACAAATCTGTTTTAATCTCATCTCTGTCAGGGACTGAGTTGTCCACACAGTTCTCAAAAGCAGATAAGATTTCAGCCTGATTATGTCCTCTTCAACACAGATCTAATAGTATGGCAGCTGGACTCTCTTTCCATTTTCATTACCTATAATTCTCTCCAGGACCCCATGGGAAGCCAGTTCCTCCAAATTGCCTGATATGTCATTTGTGCATTTTGAGGCTTTTCTGTCTTCTCTTTAGGGTGCTTGTGTTTCCCTTAAAGAAAAATGAAAAGTAAATGAAACTGCTTTCTAATAAACTGACATTGTTTACAAATAGAAAAAGTGCCACATCTGTTTCAAAATAAAATATTTGAAAGTCACAAATATGGAATTATGGCTTCATTCCTATCCTTGTCTATTGGGTGGCAGATGACTCTGCTGCCATGCAAGGTGTGCTGGGAAGAGACAGACTCCTGCCCAAGATTTTCCTGTTGTTTCAGGGGAGCTGGGAGTGTGATTTACAGCATGCTTTCCTGGGATGTTTTATACTCTTTGTCAGTTTTGCTGATCACTGCCAAACAGCAGCAGTTATCATGGTTCCACAGGTTATCACTGCATTTACTTTAAGTGACATTCAGTAAAATTTTGTCTTGCCAGGGACACTTTATAGACAGGTTCCAAGTGGGTGTGTTTTTCTTCTTTACTCTCCTGTATGACCCTATAATACTTTGGCCTAACTTAAATGTCATTCTTCATTTTAGATGGAAGAATCTGTCTAGATGATTCTTTATTTCTTGCATAAGAGTTCTTTATTGACACAAGAGTCATTAGTGACACTTAAAGCAAGGGAAAGGAACTTCTTTGTCTGCTTTTAAATATGTGTGATGTCATAGACTTGCATAGATGAAAACATGACACTGAACTTTGTCCTTGAAAGATTTTTGAAGATGACTATTATCCATCATGTGTTTTCTGAAGCAATCTGCCTCAGACTAGGATTCTGTCTTCACCAAGACTTTTGAAAGTGTTACAACTTTGCAAAGGTTTAATTTCATTAGATGATTTTATCAGAGAACATCATGTTGCTTGAAGCTTTTCTTAAGGAAATGTTTGTAGTATTCTCATTCTGATTCCTGCTAGAATTTAGCTTTTCATTGAAATACCATGTTTAGAGAACTTAAGTATCAGAAGATAGTCTTTCTTTATCAGAAGTTTTAAAATACAATGCTAAAAGTAAAGATCTTTGTTGCCAAATATTCAGCACCGTATCTTTACAGTGATTCTGTAACAAGAGCAATAAAAGATACTTGTGATGGTGAGTACAAGGTGCTGAGGTACAGATTCCAAATGAGCTGGCTTTTGTAAGCTAGCCCACTATTTGGAAAATGACACAATTCCATGTAGATAAAAAGTGCACATATATGTCTATGCTGTTTCTAAAGAATGCATGCTTCAGTGCAGTTTTTAATTATCTAATGTAATGTGGATTTTTAAAATATGTCTTAACAGCATTTTTCCTTCTTATTTCAGAAACTGAGAAAATTGATCTAAAACCAGATAGAAGTAACTACTATTTGATAAATGCTCTGAAGTCTGATCCTTCTTTAACTAAAGAATTGAGAGTTGTTTTGGAGCAAGCTCTGGAGGAGAAGCTGGAATCCTTGGGAATTAAAGCAGTAAGAATATTGAATTATTTAAAAGAAGGGTGATCTTTGTACAACTTTTCTTCTGTTCTCTTTTGCTCCTGGACTGCAATTCTCAACCTATAAAATCCAAAGCTAAATTTCTGTGTTTTAAATAAATGTAATTCCTTAACCACTAACCTGAGAGGATGGCCATCAAATTACAGCTGCAGAGGATATGGCTACACTTGTGAGCAATGTTATCAACTTCTGTGATTTTCCAACCAACTTCGTGATATCTGAAGTCTAAAAGAGCATTTACAATACAATTTGTTTCCATAGGGTGTTCGTGGAATATCAAATGATCGCTTAAATAAAATATTGCGAGCTATTGAATGTGCCAGAGAACGCAAAGAGAAGCTGGAGCCCACCATTCATGGAATTCGAGAGCGTCTTCAACGTCAGCTTGGCTTTCGGGTTGAAGAGAAATCATTATCTTCTAGCAGACTTGATTCCTGTGCTCATCTTCCCTGTGAAGGTTACAGTGGATTTTGGGGCTTATTTTATTGTCTTAGGTTTTATAACTGCTATTTAAAGTCTTATTTAACAACATTTCTGTATAGCTGCTTTCCTGCTTTTCCATATCAATATTCAATATAGTTATGGACAGCTAAACTGTTTTCTTTAAAGAGTCCTTGACATGGTGTTTAACAGCAAATATCTTAGCTCTGGCAAGATACATAGTGCTGTGTTGGGAGTGCAGCACTTTGGCAGCAAATAAACCTCCGTGCTTTCCATCTGGTCCTCACAGATGTGAAGGGCTGAGTATGGCTGCACTTAATGTCTACTTTTAACAAATTCAGCATTGTAAGTCTGGCCATGTTCCCAGGTGCACCAGTAGTGTGGGCTACAGTCTGAGTCTGGTCTTGTTTTGTGATCCCAGATTCGCCAACAGTGACACCTTAGCCTCAATTGCTCTTTGCTGGCTGACTGCAGTTATAAGGGTCATCCAGCCTCTGCCTGATAACCTACCACCCCCTCAGCATGCCATCATGGCCACAGAATCCCTTAGCTACTCATCTCATAGCATATCTCATGGAATTCCATCATATATTTCATCATTATAGGCCTCATTCCTATATTATCCACCCTGTCTACAGTCACACCTTCAATTTGGTGCCCCTATTTAATGGATTTTTGGGGGGTCTCTGTAGGGCAATTGCTCATACCTCTCCTCCACACCTTTCATTATACCACACCGAGACCTTATGTATTTCTGACAGATTATCCAGATTTTTACATACATGTCTATGATCAAAGCAAAACATATTAGAGTCAGATTTAACATAACAACAACAGGATGAAGTAGTTTATTGGAAATTCCTCTAGCTGTGAGTGACCATCTGAAAAGGGAGTCTGACCACTGATGCTGTCCATCTTACTTCTTACTGTATTCTTAACAAGGTCCTAAGGAAAATTGATTAGATGCCACCAGGACTGAAATTCCCTTTCAAATTCAGTGGCACCTTTCTAATTTCAGTAGGCAAAGTGCCCTCATCTCCTTCCCTTATATTTCAGTAAATTTTACCAGTGAGAAGTGTGTGTGTGGTGCAGAATATACTCTGGTCACCATAATGATTAGCTTAGATAGAAGCAGTGAGAGTCTTCACCTTGCAGGTCCAGCTTGTTGATGTGTGAACCAAATTTGGTTCATAATGGCAATAGTTGCTTCTACAACAAGGATAAGCAGTCCTAAGATGGTTAACTTGATCTTCATTGAAGATATGCTGGCATCATTCCCAGTATCATTCCTGGAAAAGGAAAGCAATACAGCTTTCATTAGGATTTGTCCAGACAAGTTATCCCTTAGTGGCTAAACTTGTTTAACTGTTCGGACTAATGATTCAAGTCCCTTTTTCCAGCTCAGAATATCTCTGTTCTGTCTCTTTAAATGCAGTTGGGCTGAATCTCTCTGGTCCATCAGGGCCAGTGTGAAACAGGCTGCAGTGCCATGCTCTCAACAGAGCTCCATTTTGCTGTAATAGGGTCACTGTGGGACCAAGCTCTGGAACTGCTTCATGTGTTGCTCAGTCCACTCCCATGACTTTCCTTTTTTAAGCAAACTGTACAAGGAGTAGGCAATAATAGAGAAACCAGGGATGTTTGCACCAATATCCTAAAGTTCCCATTAACTGTTGCAGTTTTTTTAATCTAGACAGTCTACCAATGCTCTATTTTTCCAAGGTGTTAGAAGCCATCAGGCTCTGGGAAACTTAACCTCCATTGGGCCCTTGACACTTGGATGTAGGAATGTCTAAACCTAAGGCTGTTAACCCATTCTTCCCCTTTTCTGTTGTACAGGCAACCTCCATGGGGTCTTCTCCATGTGGTGTTGTATCACTGTGATGCAAAAGCATAACTAAGGCCCCATACCAGGTGCATGAACAGTCTGTTAACCATAGGTCTGGTTATATTCTAAAGAGCTAGTCTATTAAATACAACCTATGTGATTCTTTTGGATTGCCAGAAATATATATACACACATATTATACATAGATAGATAGATAGATAGATAGATAGATAGATAGATAGATAGATAGATAGATAGATATAGATAGATACTCATTTTTATGTATATGTATAAATATTAACTTCAGGGTAGCTCTTTGTAGCACTAACAATACAATTTCAATCACAGGCTTGATTTCCTGGGTCAAAACACTTGGCATAACCAAGGATTCAATTCTGAAAGATGTCTGATCTCTGAGGACCAGCTGTAAACAAGGAGGCTTATTTTCTGCCAAATTGCTACCCTTTTTAACCAAACACACGGTAACTCTGAAGTGCTTGGAAGAAAAGAATTGCATTTTTTCTTCTTTTTTTTTTGTGAAACTATAGTCTGCAGCAGAGACATCTTTAATTGTAGAAATTAAATGTGAAGGATACCAAACATTGATTGTAAGAATGACATAAATAACTTTTCTTGTAGAAAAACACAGGTTCAATCCATTGGGAATATCCTCATTTGCCACACCTCAAAAACCATCAAAGTGGTCTCCATCAACTGTCCGCCCACCTGGACAAAGAGCAATCATCCCTGATTACAGTTCTACGCCAAAGTAAGAGATGCCTTTCTAAAAACTCTCATACCTCAGATAACAGTCCTATGGGTTTGGGTTTTTGTGGCTGATGTGAACATTTCCTTGATTGTAAGAATTAAGGAAAGAATTCCTGTAACTTCCATATAAACCTTATGTTTGCGGTAAGTCTTGAAATAACTTGTCTCATTGTTTTTAGACCCAAGAAGATTCTTGGAAGTGGAGTTTCCAGAAAGACACCTAGCATCACGTATGTTATGTTCCCTTGCCTTTTTGAAGAAGACATTTTTGGTGACATGTTTGCCACACAAAAACTATTATTAAGCTAAAATCGTAACGCTCTCTGGGCTGCATACTTCGTTTTTTGGTTTAAAGTGTTATTCCATTTGAGTGTGTTATTATAATCCCTGAAAAGATAGCATGTTTTTCTTTCAGCATATGTATTCTTTGTTGTGGTTGAGAAAGAGAGCTATTCAATAAGATCAATAACTTCCTTTAGTTTCTCTCTTAGATGCTTTTTCTGACTGTGTTAAAAGCATTTAGAGACTTTGGTGACCTAATTTTTTCAATTTATTGCTATTTTCATACTGCAACCAAAATTAAGTACAGTATTCCATGTTCCATTCACATCAGGTACATTACTTTGCCACTTCCTGCACTGAAAAATTCCCACATCTAGCTGATGTCACAAGAGACTTCATGTCATGGCACAGATTCCTTGAAATTTGCTTTACCTGCTGATCCATGAAAGCCCATCTGTGTTTGCCTGGCAAGATTTGTTTTATATTAGTCTCTTGTTTTGTAAAGATGGTTGCATAAATGGAAAGAGTCATGTATGTATAAGAGAGCATTTTGGGATAACTTTCTGAGTTTAATTAGCAGTATGATTTCTTTTAATTTTTTTTCAATAGTTAAAATTTAGGGGAGATTCTGCCTTTTTGCACTAAGAAAAATGCACATTATTGGGAAGGAAAATACAAGGAAGCTTAAACGTGTATGTGTTGGTGCGTGCACTGAAACCCAGTGAGTGCTCATGTTGTCTGTGGTTTTCCTTAGAACACCACCATTTAGTTCAGAGGAAGAAGCTGATGAAGATGATATTAAACAGTCTAATATAGCACCAGAGAAATTGCAAAAGCGGTCAAAACCATCAAGCAGCATAGTCCATGCTTTTCAGAAGCCTTCTGGCAAAAGTGATGGGGATGCAAAATGGGAGGAAAATGGAAGTGAAGAAACTGGAACACCTGCCAAAACTCCTAAAGGTTTTTCATTGCATTTGTATATGGATGTTGTAACAGTTGTGCATGATTTTGCATTTCACTGTAATATTTCTGTGTTAGAAAACATAATGAAGGCAGACTACCTAGTCTTGAGTGTATATATATATATATAGGTAAACACTTTATGCTTTTCTGTTAATGTATTAGAGATGTGTATCATGCGCTTCTATACAAATGCAGAAAATTATACAATCTTTGTCTCAGAGAGATTTCTTTTACTTTTTTTTACTTTGGGGAAGATTTCTAGAGGGTTTACAGTGAAGTCCCTCCTTGCAAATAGAAACTGTCAATTTAAATTTTTTTCTGAATTTTAGGAACAGTTATTCAAAAACTGGCCAAGCAAGTTGGAGATACTCTTTCTAACCATGGAAATAAGAACAAACCAGCTGGAGGAATTAATGTTGCACAGGCATTTATTAAGAAAGAAGAAGTGAAAGAACCGAAGGTATAACTTTTAATATTACCATTATTACACTAAGTAATTTACCTATATGTATGTTCCTTTTTTTTCTTCATGCTGAAATCATCTTGATGCAGCAAAGAACTTAATTCTCCAAGACAGTTTTGGAATTATAGCTAAGTAGTCTTTTTGGGTATACCTGCACTGGTGTATAGCAAAGTGCTAGCAAGGGACCAGTGGCAAGTGACTTCATCCACACTGCTTTTTTAGCTTATACCTTTATTGGTTTGGATCACTACAGCTCAAAGTTTGGGCATGATATCATTCTTCTAGTCTAGCAGCATAGAGAGTCATCCTTTACTTGTTTTCCTAGTGTCTTGTTTTGATGGAGGAAAAAAGGAATTTGCTTATCTAATATTTAAAAACATTATTACTAGGGCTTTATCTAATATGGGTCTCTCAAATACATTTTAATGAGAGGACAGATTCCATTGGTCTTTGTTCTGCATCAATCCACAATCACATACTGCTTTCAGACTACATGAAATCTGTTGCTGTCCATTGAACATGGCATGTGTTCACCAGCAGAATACAAACACAATGGATTCTTTAGCCCTCAGGCTCCTAAGGTCCTGGTCTTCTCAGTTTAGAGTACTATAAGTGGTACACCATTTTGCTGCAATTTGGGATGTTTGCCTGAGCAATTTTTAAAAGGACCATAAGTTACTCCAAATGAGAAGTGAACAGCAGATAGTGATTTATTTTCAGTTTGAGTAGTTGTTACTAGATTGAAGTAGACAGACAGGTACTAGTTATAGCATTCAATACAGTATTTTTTCACCTAATTAGCAAATAATAATTACTGAGAATCCTGTTATCTATAATAAAACTGATACCTTAGGGCTCCCTGACTGTGAGTTAAATATGAAACTCATCACTCCCCCCGGAAAGAGAGACACTTCTATTTCATTTTCTCGAATGGGATGATTGTCTTAATCAACTTTGGCCATGAGGGTAGCATAATGACATTTAGCCTGTGTCCTTGTAATTGCCATTGATGACACCTAAGTTGTCCTTTGGATGTGTGGGAGCTGCAAATCGCACCAGACTCAAAATTATCAACGCAGACATGACTATTACAGTACAATTTTCTATCTAGTGTTACTTCCAATTTCTTTGTAATGTTAGATTTTACAAGACCATAAAGTGTTCACAGTTAAATTGGCAGGATGATTTTGTAAAGATCTTTAGATGGTGGGTCATTGTATTCAGGAATTTGGGCTTTAAGAGCAAAGACCTGTAGCAAAATAAACCTTAAAACCTATGTTTTAAAAATGCCATGGTTTTCACTGATAATCTCCCTTCTCACATTTTTCAAGCTCCTGAACCTTAAGGCAAGTATTGGGGGAATGAAATCCCTCCTATTGTTGTAGAAGGTTGGGTTTGAGATCCCCAGAGAAGCCTGAACATATATAAGTCCATGGGACCCCATGAGATGCTTCCCAGGGTCCTAAGGAAATTGGTTGAAACAGTTGCCAAACCGTTCTTCCATGATAATTGAAAAGTCATCTGTAGTCTCTGACTGAAAAAAGGAAAATAAACCCTTTATTTTTTTAAGTAAGAAGGAGAACCCTGGGAACTACTGGCCTGTTAGTTTCACTTCTGTGCCCAGAAAGATCATGGAACAGAACCTTCTGGAAAGAAAATTAGAATATAATGAAAAGACAGTAGGTTTAGATTAGATCTTAGGAAGAAATTCTTTGTGAGACACTGGAACAGGTTACCCAAAGAAACTGTGGATGCCCCGTCCCTGGAAGGGTTCAAGGCCAGGTTGGAGGGGGCTTTGAGTAACCTGGTCTAGTGGAAGGTGTTTCTGTGTATGGTGGGGGAGTTCAACTCCATGATCTTTGAGGTCTCTTCCAACCCACACCTTTCCATCATTTTATGAAAAATATTGTTGCTATAATTCATTTAGAATACATTGTGTCCCTGATGCATCCTGTATGGACACAATGAGTTCAGAATAAGCTTATGAAACCAGGGTAGGCACTGCTACTTTTTTCCTGGAATCTTTACAGCATACACAAGACCATCTTGTATGCTTTGGTAATTACATGCATATACTTATGCTCATATTTATATGTTTAATGTAGACGTCTTTATGTAAGTCTTTGAGTTAATAAAACTGTTTAACAGTTTTGATTGGTGCCATGTATTTACACTCAATCAAAACTGAATTTTGTTTGAAGTTGATGTGGTTATTTGTAATTTTTTTCTATTTTAACAATCATTTGGGATTTCTTGAATGTTTGAGGAAACTCTTCCTCCAGCATTTCTCAATATATGTGACCGACCTTCTCATTACCACGCCCTGCAAATGCAGATAATTTGAAACAGCACAATAATGAATTCTGGTATGTTAATAATACAGCATACTGAGCAGATCTGTCAGGTTTTGAAAAACAGTTTGCAATGTTAAAATGGAGTTATGTTGCAAGATAAAGCTTTACTGCAGTCTCTTCCCCACTTTCGAGACACACAACACGTTCATATTTGTTGATTTTTCTCTAGTATATACATACCTTACATTGTTTTCTAATAGCTTCTGAACCCTCCTTCTGTGCAATGGAAGCACCATCTAGATACTTACTGTAACACTGGAGACTCCAGTGAAATAAGGTTTTAGCTTTGTGAGAAACAAAATATTGTTTGCTTTCCACAGTTAAATTCTCTAAAAATATCTCAAATCCATCGAACCATGTCTGACTGAAAAATAGGGAAATGCTGTAGCTCTTCTTGCTAAAGCTCAATGAAGATATTTATTTCTCAGGCAGATGAGGTAAGAGAGACCATGGACTCATTACCTTCAGGTTCATCTGTTTGAATTGACTCTCATTTTGTGAACTTAGTATACAAATCCACCACTCAATTAAAATATGGTTGTACATGCTGACACTGAGTCTTGAGAGGAATGTATATTTAAAGTTTGAGCACCATGTGGTTTTTAAAATTTTCATTATTTAATTTTCTCTTTAAATAAATTAATTTTAAATTGAAAAGGCCTTTACTGAAATATTTTTTCCAAGTTTGACTACAGAATGCTTGTAAACTGCCACCTTGCATGTCATATCTTTATTTTCATGTAAGTAATCTACATTCTAATGCTTAAAGGACTTTGCTCTCACTGGAATATCCCAGAAAAGATAATCCTTTAGTTTTGGAACGAAAACAGTGAATTAATATAATTTAGGTAATTGAATTAATGTGGAATTTAAAATTGTGATGATAGATTTCATAAAGGCCATGTGCCAGTGCATTTTTCTTTAGTAGTTTCACATTGTTGAGTTTAGGAAAGAACTCAGCACAGCTTGAACAGACAGAGGAAAAATGCCTGTTTTTTCTTCCTGTTAGCTCACAGAAGCTGTTGAAGATGATTGGGCTATTTCATCAGTAGAGGAAGACATTTTATTGATGAAAGATGACAGAGGTCAGAAGGCGATGACAGTTCAGAAAAATGAGCCCAATTCTGCATCTGTGGTACATGCATGGGGCCTTCCCAAGAAAAGTGCACCAAAGGAGGAAGGTAACATATTCATAAGTGACTGACCCACCTAGAGGAGGATTAAATACGGTGTATTACACATTGTAATTCAATAGATGGTGTTTTGTAAGAAAAGAACAAGAACTCCTCTGTGTTTGGTTTCTTGCCATACAAATATCGTGTTTTTATGATATATGATTTATATGATACATAAACCACACACTCATATAAATATACAGCGATGACAACTTAAATTTGAGATTTTAAACCATAATATTATCAGGCTTCAACCCAATTTAAAAAAATAATCATTGGAGATTTTTTTTTCTTCCCAAATTTAAGGGAGAAGGGAACTCACTTTGTATTGAGAATAATAACAACATTTCAGGTTTGTTTGAGATATCTAACTGACTTAACAGGCTGAGATAAATATTTGAACTAGTGTTAAAGCAAAAGCCTCAATCTTACATGTAATTTATATAGGAGTTTCCAACCCTTTCAATGTATGTAAAGGTTAAAGCTGTGTCAGTTATGTAAAGATACTTTTGATTTTTTTTGAAGGGAAAGTAAGGTTGACACTGACTGTTTGTACTATGCTTTATGTTCTGTGAGAGAAACAATCTACCTATTATCAACACTTGTCATTTCCTTACTGGCTGCAGTTTGGGACTTCCTGAAGTCCACAGGTGTTTGCTCACATTGCATGTCATTTTATCTTATAGACAAATACAAAGTAAAAATATCCCCAAAAGAGTGTTATTAGTTGTTAATTGTTTTGTCTGTTTGTTTTAACAGGCCTTCATGAAGCTGATAATACAAGCACGTTAAAAAGCAGCCTAGTCACTGTGACAGACTGGAGTGATTCTTCAGATATATAATTGTTCCATTCCTGATGGGAGATCCTGCTTTTGGGATCTGCTGGGATTCAAAATGCAGGTGAAAATATCAAGTGTTTCCCAGTAACTTCTTTTATTGGTCCTGTAATAACAAGGAATACTGTTTACAGAGCTCTTGTGTCTTTCAGTCGGACTCTGAAAAAGAATATTGAAATATGCATTACTAGCCATGTCTGTTTGGAAGCAAAGTAATTCTTCTCCCTCTTTGTGGCAGTTTAACCCCAGCCAAGCCCCACGCAGCCACTCACTCACTCCCTCACCTGTTGAACTGGGGAGAGACTTGAAAGAGTAAAAGTGAGAAAACTCGTGGGTTGAGAGCAAGGCAGTTCAATAGGGAAAGCAAAAGCCACACACACAAGCAAAGCAAAACAAGGAATTAATTCACTGCTCCTCATGAGCAGACAGGTGTTCAGCCATCCCTGGAGAGCAAGGCCCCATTACCTATAATGGGGTCTTGGAAAGACAAATGCCATCACTCCAAATGTCTTCCTCTCCCTCCTTCTTCCCCCAGTGTATATACTGAGCATGATGTCACATGGTCTGGAATATCCCTTTTGTCAGTTTGTGTCACCTGTCCCATTTGTGTCCCCTCCAAACCTCCCGTGCACCCCCAATTTCCTCGCCGATATGTTGGTATGAAAAATAGAAAAGGCTCTGTGTAAGCCCTGCTCAGCAATACCAAAAACATCTCTATTATCAACTCTGTGTCCAGCACAAATACAAGACACAGCCACATACCAGCCATGGTGAAGAAGAATACCTCTACCCCAGCCAAAACCAGAACACTCATGATTTCAGTGGTGAAAGTCTCTTTCATTTCTCTGAGGTGAAGATTTTGCCTCTAATGTTTACACTAAGGATTGAAACTGGTCTTGCAAGAAAGCCTGTTAACCAATGAATAGAATATACTGCAGAGTATTACTTTATACAATTTTTAATGCATATTTTCTTGTATTTTATCATGAACTTTATATAAAATTGTCAACATTTTAAAGAAAATATGTCCATGTATTAAACTGTTAAGTTTCTACCATGGTTTACAATAAATACCAAATGAAAACAAAAAAGCCTCAGCTCTAAAACTAATCATCATTAAATGCCTTCTATATGAGGAAGCTGGTTTGCTGGGGTTTTTTTGTATTGGAGTTGAGTCTTTGTTAGTATAAAAGGACAACTGGAAAAAAATTACAATGTCAAGCCACAATAAAGAAAGCACTGACCTGCCATTGGAGAAATACTTGACATTTCTGGTTTGTCCGTATTAGCTGCCTTCTTAAAAGTACACAGTAGTATTTCGACTTAAATGATGTACAAAAATCACATAAAATGTAAAAAAGAACCTTGACTTTGTAGTTCTAATGTAATTTAGATAATATCAGAACACAACTTTTTCTATACCGTGCCATTATTAAATAGGACTGTTCATTTTTAATATTTGCACTGTTGTTCCACAATAACCAATTCTTATTGAAACTCCACAGGTCCATCAGTTCAAACTTCACAACAAACCTGAGTTGTGTCTGATTTTAGGGACTCAGTCTAGAAAGCATTTTGTGGTTATTTGTAATCTCTGTTCTTATTTATTGACTTGTACAAATGCTCCCTCAAAAGTCATCGTATTTCCATGGACAGACAAAGAATAAATACTAGCTGAATTTTTGAATTGCAATATGCCAATACAATGTGTGTGATGCCATTCCCATAAGCAGCTGACATGAGAAACTGAATTAGTAAATACCTCATTTATTTTTTTTTTCAAGAATGCAACATCAGCTCATGATTTCCAGGTACAAACTTTACAATACCAACATCAATCTTAAAATATTATATAATAAAATTTACATCAATATGTAAAAAGCTGCAAGTTAATATTTGTAAAAGTCATTAGTGGTAAGTACATTGGGGTTGGGGTGGGGGGAATCACTCTGAATGAAACGTACAAAATCATGTTTTAAAACTCTTTGAGTCTTCCAAGAGTGCAACTAAACATAAGCGTTCTTGTCAAAGTGCTTGGGTGGGGTTTTGTCAGGGACACTGTTGTGGACCTTTGTACGAGAAGACATCACAGATGTGGCTCCATTATAGGCATACCCCCTCCTGAAGAGAAAAAAAACAACAATTTACAGCTTATCCCACAGACAGGTGACATCTCTGCATCCAGGCATTCTAGTAATAAAGCTAGAAGAAATGAATGGGAGTGTACCTACAAATTTCAGGGGAGGGGGCAGGTTCCTACTCTGTGTGGTCCCATTCTAGTCAAACATTGCCACTCCAGCTATTTGTCTTTGCATCTGTCTTTACACTTTTCTGTAACATATCCCTCGTTCAGAGCTAAGTAAATTATGGCCTAATCATGAAATAATTTAAATTGTGGCAGATCCCAGGTGTATCTCCCTACAGCTGTTCCTCTTTGTTATCATCCCTCTTCAGCTGCTGGAGGTGCCACTGCCACTACTGCTTGCTTTTGATCTGATGATTTAAGATCAAAGAAACGTGTCTATTCACACCTGTACAGCCACCTGACCACTCTTCCTACATCAGTGAATGCACTGTTTTGCAGCTGTAGTAAATTTATGGAATATATATATGCATATATATATCTCACAAGTATTTGTTCTGAGTCAATAGCTTTTCTTAATTACATTAATGGTGGACAGAGCGTTATCCTTAAATCCCCTTATTTTCTTTTGTCCACACAATCTTTTTCAGAATCTCATTACAAAGTGTTTTGGAACAGTAATCAAACTGCATGTATATAGCAAATAAAAATTCAGAGGTATTGATTTCTTTTAGTTAGTACAACTTGTGTTTTACCTTGCAGAATTACTGTTTTCAGCTATTGAGAAGCAGAATATAATTCCACCAATTATGCAGAGTGAAGCTCCAGCCCATCCAATGAACAAAGCTGCTCCTAATTCATACCTACAAGAAGTCAATAAATGTATTTAACAAAAGAGAGCATGGATTTAACTGGGTTATTTCCAGAATAAAATAACCAAATATAATATTTTTCTTGAATAACTTTCCACTGAAACATAAATTATTCACCACAAAATCAGCAGCTCTGCCATTCACCCACATTCTTTTCATTATTTCCCTCTGACTCAGGATGCAAACTCTGTCCCTGCAGTACACTTGGGCAATGCTTCTCTCCCTGCTCAGTCAGGGTTATGGGTTAGGGAAAGGCCTGGCCTTTGTGCATCTCCTCCTGGATTGCTTTGCTGTGGGGTTACGTCATTCTTTGGCTTGTTTACAGCACCAGCTCCTCCATTTCAGTTTTGTTCCTGTTGGCTCCCAAAGCAAACTGGACTGGGGCTTTTGCTGGGCCAGAAACTACAAATTCTGCCTACAACTCTCCTTAAGTTTCCCCTCTGGCTCTCAGGATCTTTCTGACTCCCTCCTCCATCATCCACACACCAGCCTGCTTAAAACATGAGGATTTGTACATATGCATAATGTGCATATGCAATATACATGCACAGGTGTGTCTGGTATAAGCATTTGCACACACAGGTGCATGTTCCAGCATCTTTCTCCTTCTCTAGTCCCTGTGGCCAGATTCTATCTGGAAGAAACTGCTCCCAGGCACATCCATGGGCAAAGCTCCCAGTCACCAGCAATGATTCCCTCTGCTGCCCAGGCCAGCCACAAACTGTTTGCTGCCAGGAACTGCTCTGTCCCTGAGAGGAGACAGTGGTGCTTTAGAAGCATTATCCCACAAAGTCCATGTTTCTAAAGCAACAATAGTAAATGAAGGGAAAGAAGGGCATTGGGAAGAGACTCTCTTCTTTTCCCTCAGTGCTGAAGCTTCAAGACAAGCAGCAAACCATGTATGGTCCTTGTCTGCTCCATTTCCCAGCTCCTTGCCCAAGTTCCACTCTTAAAGCACTTTTAGGATGACCTGCATTAGGCTGCAGCCCAACTGTCACCAGAGTCTCCTGTTCTTCACCTTTAAAACACATTTGTGTGTCTCTTGCTCTTTTTCTGCTGCAGTTTCCCCTTAAGGAGATCTTTATCTCCTCCAGACTTCTGGGATCCTGCATGGAAATACAGGCCCCTGTCCCCCATCCAGCCACAATTATCAACAAGGAGTCTGTGGTGTTCTATCAATTGATTTGTTGTAAACTGTGGTGAGGCAGCCAAATAAAACAGCCTGCCTGTGCAACTGCGACAATGTGTAGTTACACTTCTCATCTAGTTCTGAACATTTCCACGTGCACAGGCCCTAATTCCACATTATCAAAATATCTAACTGAAAATGCCTGTCAGCTGTTCTTGTATCTTTACAAAATGGCACTGCAGAAAAACTCAAAAAGAGTCCAGTGAGGTGTTAGAAGCCCTGGACCATAAATCATCACTGGACCAAGAGGCACATGCAAGATTCGTGAAGGGCACGTGAGGATCAGGTGCACAGACTGTGAGGGCATAAAGACCCAGGGATTTCTTTGTTCAGGCTCCCTCTCTGGAGACACCAAGCTCTAGCTGAAATAAACTGACTCTGCCTCAGAATCCTTGCTCAACACCAGCATGGGGCTCACAGACCCAATCCTCTATTTAAACTGCTGGGAACCATAGCTCCTTCCACCCTGGAAAACTCTCCACTCAGTCCTGTTTTACTTCAAAATCTGCCAAAACTGTAAAATTTTCATTCTACTTATGCTCACATTTCCAACCACCTTGGTATACTTTTCACATGACTCAAGGAGATTTCTGTCTCTCCACGGACAAGGAGTTCTCTAATTAGAAACAGAGATCCACATCAGAGCTCATCACCTAAGATCCCATTATAGTCAACATGCAAGAAATACACACAGAGTGTGCTTCTAAAATATTTTCAAGGCACCTCTTTCGTTGATCTGTAACAGCAGATCAAAGAGACTAGCTCAAATGTGAGGTAAGCCCCCTCCTGGGGATCCCTCCATCCCTACAGGATTGCCAGAGCACACCTAAGGTACCAGGACCAGGATTAGGTTCTCCACAGAAGTTGATGCAGATCACCAGTGCTGGACCAAGATCCAGGAAGGCTGTTGCAGTAACAACTTATTTGGCAAGACCATTTGCCTATAAAATGGGAAACACAAGTTTCCATATTTTTATCTAACAACACAAAATGGTTGACCAGAGGCTGAGGGATTTAAGGAGACCAAGCACTGTCTTCTCTTCTTGAAACTCTTCAATTGTACAGAAAAGAAATCATGACTATATTTGATAGAATTGGGTGGAAAAGGGGTACCTGAGTGTTACCTGCTAGTTGGGACAGAAGACATGGGGTTTGGCCTTTGTAGCTGGGATTGTCTGACCCTTTGAAGCAACATTTATTACTATGCCATGATTAAACAGATTGTGTGTATGGCCCTTCTCAGGTGACTGCCACACTGCCAGGGGAAAGTTTTGCAGAGCTGTCCTGATTGGTCTTTCCTCCACATCCTCAGAGAAAACAATCTTTCTGATTTATACTGGTACTTAAGAGGAAAACTCAAGATTTTCAATTGCATGTAAGTGTCTATATGGGAAGTTAGTCAGATAATTTGGATAAACAACCCTATTTATCAATAAGAATGATCATGGCTATGTGGCTTCAAATTGTGGCAAGGGACAAAAATGATAAAGACTATAAGAGTTAAGTTTTTTTCAATTAAAAATAGTAAAGGAGGCTGGAGGGAAATCTTGATGTCTAATACAAGCTGCTGAACATCTTATGTCATTTGTTTCCCACTAACATTATCTCAAGCCTGTCTTTGACACTGCCAGAATAATTTCAGAAAAGAAATGTGCAGTAAATGGCAAAAGGTTGAAACTCTCTCTCAATGAAGAGACAATTCCAAATTTCCACAATATACCAGCAAACATACTAAATGCACCTGCAATGTGTAACAAATAAAGGTTCTGATGCCTAGAAAAATGGCAACAAAATGGAAATTTTACATCAGTTGAGAGAGGAAGGAGCTGAATGCCACCATTAGCTCAGTCTGATGCAAGCACGAGCTATGGGTATTGTGCACAACTCAAAATTTCAGGATTACGTTTCTGCCTTTATTTTGCAGTCATGATTATGTCTGCCCACAGCTGAGCTATGCTGGTTGTCCACAAAAAAAAGATAATCTTTGGAGAGGATGTTTTACTACCATTACTTCAATATTTAAACTGGATTTTTCATTCCTTCACAGTAAAATTCCACCGTGAGGTCTGCCTGTTCTTTCACAGCAGACAAGGGTAGGAATACAGTGTAGGAAAAGGACTTCTGGCAACAACCATGGTATTTTTCACTAAGAACAGTAAGCCTGATGAATAATTAACTTCTGTCTATATAGCCAGGCTCCATTTTCTTCAAAGAACCTCACATCCTTCTTTCTTTTGGAGGCCTTTCAATCCTATCTTCACTGCATCAAATAAGCAGAAACTATAGGGGAATTATGGAGAAAACTAATACAAGACTATATGGAATAAACTAACACCATTTCAAGACAGAAAAAGCAGTGTCAACCCTACTGCAAATGTAGATCCCTTTAGTGTTATTTATTCAGACTATTTTCTTTCTGTCAAAGTGAAACATAAAGCTTCAGGGTTCCTTACTGATCCCTTACGTCTCAGGGAAAAGCATACCCAATGTTTGACATATCCTGGAATCACTGCCAAGTAAACTTTTAAATCCTCACCTTTAAAAAAGAGTTTACATCATGTATGAAGGCAAAACAAGAAAACCTATGATGCTATAATTTACAGCCAACATTTTCAGACTTGGTAGTTAAGATGTCAATCCAAAATCCAAGCGTTATTTTGTGGATTACTGCTTTTGCAGGTCTTGAGAATTCGCACTGTTTTAAAGGGAGTCTTTAGGGATGCTCCTTATCTCTGGTATGGATCCTAAAATTCTGTAAATACTCACTCTCTTAAATTTAATTACAAGTATAGGCAAAGCATTTATATTAGTGCTTATAAGATCGTGGGTTTTGATAAGGTTTATGATCCAAATTTCATTTACCTGGATTTGAAAATCTGTCAGCAAAATTCCACCAAGCCTGCAGAAACCTCTCAAGAGGAATCAAGATTGCGCAGTGCTCAACACCTTCATGAAAGCCACCTTCTATCAAAGGCTCAAGGAAATACTTTTCTCCTTTCCCTATCGAATGATGCACCTAATGAGCCCCTTTGTCTTGTGCAATCCTTTTGCTGCACCTCTGGCATCCAGGCAGGCTTCATTCCCAATTAACCCCAGCTGCCCTGCCAGCCCACAGCAGAGCTGGGCACATGGATTGCAGAGCAATCACTGTGCAGCAAAGTGTTTGTTCATTGAATTTCAGCACCTGGTTGCTCCAGTTAGAAATTGTGATTATGTAAAACTGCAGCCCACTCTCCTCCCCTGCCCAAGGGGAGAAGCAGCTGCTCTCTGTCTAAACAGGCTCTGGTGCACATTAGGAAATGCAAGATCTACTTTTTTGAAAGATTTATGGGTATAGGAAAGTACTTACTTTTGTGCAACAAAAGAAGGGTCAAAGAACTCAGACGTAATCCTGTTTGCATACAGGGAACAACTAGTCATAGAGCACAACCCTGAAAAGCATAAGACAAACCATTCAGTGGGGCTGGCAGCAGAGCTTTGGGCCTGACCCTGAAGTCAACGAAGTCATGGAGGATTGTTCATGGGTTTCTGTGGAAAAGAAGCTGCTCCGGTACGACTTCAAATATGCAAACTGATAGAAATAAAGTATATTTACCAGAGAGTATGAAAATCAGTCCAGCTAAACAAGCTATTTTTGCTTTAGTCTGATCGGAGCCTCCAACTTTTGTACATTTCATCCCAACCAGTCCAAAAATAGCACCAAAGAAGCCAAGGCAGACAGCGGAGATCATCAATCCTCTGCAGGCTTGGATGTAACCTGTGAGAGAAAGAGCAAGGCCAGTATGAGAACTGGGATCATGACAAGTTTTGCTATAATTTCCCTCCCTCTGTGCAGCATCAGGCACTCACTATTGCAAATAGAATCAGACTTTGGCTGGAACAATACCACTTTACCATTGAGTGTGTTCTTCTAGGTGATGTGTGCTCTTCACAGGTCATCATCACCCATGCTCAGCTCATAAGAATCATACTATGGCACTCAGGGCTTCAAAACATTATCCCACGGGGGTATAGCATCTGCAAGAGGTTGTACCCATGAGGTTTAGAAGAGCAGCTCCACGTGGTCTGATGAGGAGCTGTCGCAGGTTGCAGAGCCACCCTGTGCACTCAAAGCAAGTCTTATATCAGTCTTGTTGTGCATGTGGGTCATGGGTACAACATGACTGGCAGTGAGGCTGGCAGCAGTGACCCTGGCTGGGGTCCTGGGCCTCCCTGGATGTCCCACTGATTTGATTTGGATCTGCCCAGAAGGCCCTCATTCTGCAAGGAAGTCAGCCAGGCGCTCAGCTCCATAGACAGCAGTAGTCCCTTGGGATAAAGTAAATCACTGCCATATTTAATCCTGGACAAACAGCTTGCACCTGGCTTCAGCCTCAAGGAATTTGGCTGTGCTGCCCAAGACTACTCCCAGAGAGACCCCCAGGGCAGGACCCCTCAACAGGACAATGGGCTGCTTGGCCTCATCTCCCTTCCAAGAATATCTCGTAATTGAAAGGCTGTGATCATCTCAAATCGCTGCTTACGGGGTGGAACGCTGCAATCTTACACAGCTGAATAACCATCACAAGATGTTTTTCTTCATAACCTGTTGTTACATCTCATTTAAAATGAAAATGAACTCCCACTATTAGGGTATTCATTCTTTTTGCTTTGATCTCCAGTGGGTGGAAATGTTGAGAGCTAAACCACATTGTCATTGCCTATTACACCGAATTTTATGTAATAATAAATAAACAACAAAACCCCACCAAACCCTGCATAAAAGTTTTAATATGTAAGAAAACAATATATTAAAGCAGGAAATAAAGGGCATCTGATGAAAACAGAAGGCAGCAGATTCAAAACAAAAGGCGTGCTTGTTTGTAAAATGAAGCTGTGGAATTCCTTTCTACAGGTTGTGTGTACACTTAGGGTTTACAGAGTCTCAAAAAGAGACTGGATATGTTTCTGACAGAGAAATCTGTGTCTGGCTGGCAGGGCTTTGAGATGGAGATGGCTACCACAGACACGTGGCCACCTTCTGCTCTGCTTACTGCCACCTCCTTTAGCTACTGCTGAAGGTGTATCAGCTCTAGGATGACCACCCTGTGCTTGAACAATGTTTTAAATCCCTCATTGATTCACAGCTTTGAGCAACAAAGCAATTTGTAGCACCCTGTTTTAGCAGGCCTGCTGAACCTAGGATCTACTAGCACTAGTACTACCTGCTGGCATTTATCTACACCTGCTGGCACATAGACAGACTTCTTTCATTTGCAACATGCTTCTGTCGCTCAACTGCTCAAGAAACACACAATGAAATAAGTGTGATTGTCACACAGTTCACGTGTTGAAATGTGAGAGAGTGATTTGTGCAAGTCTCAGGTTTGAAGACAGCAGCCTTGCTTTGTTAATTTTTGCTATAGGCATGGAAAAGTTGGCATACGCTGCTTTAGGTGGTGTGGCAGACAGGTAAAGCATGAGATGAAGACTGGAAAGGAAGCTATTATTTTGGACAGGTTCAATTTATTGACATTGTTAGTTAGCTAATTGACACATTAAAGTGCTGAACCATGAACATGTTTACCCGGAGGTAAACTTTTATTTATGTCTGAACCTCCTAGGAAAACCAGTAAATATTCACCCCAACTAAAATATCCAGCATCTGCTAGTAACCACAGGGCTGAAATTCAGTTTTTCCTGAAGGTCAATACACAGTTTTAAAATAGGGAGAGGGCAGTGAGACAGCAAGAAATAATTAACTCACTCACTCAGAAATCATTTTCAATTATAAACAGCATGAACTGGAGGACTGCTCAGTTCTGCTGAATGAATAACCTTTCTCACTAAATAATTCACGGAATTGGGCAGGCCAGCTATAGCAGGGCTTGTTTGAGTTCACCAGAGCAATCAGCCAACTGGCACACATTTCTAAAACAAAATACAAAAAAAAAAAAAAAAAAAAAAAAAAAAAAAAAAAAAAAAAAAAAAAAAAAAAAAAAAAAATCACAATTTACACTACTACTGTAGAAAAGCAGAAGGCTCCAGTAGTCCCACTAGGGTGACTGGAGCATTAGGAAGTATGAAAAGCTGAAATCAACATTTTCACCAAATCTAACCTCCTATTGCTTAGATCCCAGATCCAAACTTTATACAGCACTTGGCTGTAAGAGGAACTAAACCTCTATTTTGCATTCAAGAAAGCAAGATTATACTGGTCACCAAGACTTTTAGGGCTTGTTCGGCTTGATGAAGAAAAGGATCTGGGGAGACCTTACAGCAGCCTTCCAGAACCTAAAGTGGGCCTACAGGAAAACTGGAGGACTTTTTACAAGAGTGTGTAGTGGTAGGACAAGGGGAAATGCCTTTAAACTGAAAAAGGGCAGATTTAGGTTAGATATTAGGAAGAAATTCTTTACTGTGAGGGTGGTGAGACACTGGAACAGGTTACCCAGAGAAGCTGTGGATGCCCCCTCCCTGGAAGTGTTGAGGTTAGGATGCAGCTTTGAGCAACCCTCACTAGTAGGAGGCGTCCCTGCCCATGGTCAGCAGGTTGGAAATAGATAGTCTTTAATGTCCCTTCCAACCCAAAACATTCTGTGATTCTATGATAAGGAAGAGGAGTGTAAAAGGGAGCTGCCTGTTTTTTCACTTTCTCCACTCAAGACTAAGATCTGTCCTTTTCCAAATGTTTATTGTCTGTATTGCACCAGCTCCTGCAGGAAACCTGTCATGTACATACCAACCACCCAAATGAAGCTCCCAAGAAGCAAAAAGCCATGTGTTTTAAACAGACAAGCAGACAAACATGCATTACTCATAAAGTCATGTTTAGCAGCATTCCAAGAGAAACCTATTTCAAGGTGGGTGATTGGTTTTTTTTTTGTTTCAAACAAATGTGTTTTGTCTTGCATTCAAATTAATCTTGTTAGAGCTTCATCTTTCTTGCCTCACTGCTCTCACACTTGCCTCATGCTTACAAAGACTTAGAAGGCATTCACATAATCATATCATATGACACTATGGAAAAAAAATACATATACAAAGTTCTGGGGACTGCCACTTTCACAATAAATGCCTCTGGTGGCATTTTGCAGTCTGCATCACGTGAAGTGTAAGAGGTTGCCTTACGGATACAGCACAGATTCCTTCCAGAAGTACACACCCTTTGCTTTTGTATGTCTTTCTAAGCTCTAATACCCTCTTTTAGCTCATAATTGAATTTTTGTTCAGCTCTGTTCTTGCAAAAGGTCATCAGATCCACTGCTGGAAACATGGAAACTGATACGTTCTCTTTTGGGGAGGTGGTTTCATCAGTAAATTTCCACCTGTGACCAATGGCACAAAAAGTAAACTCAAAATGACTTTAAGCCCCACAGACAGGAAGAGCATTTTTGTTTGCACACAGAATGTGAGGCTTCTAATGAGGGCTGGCCAAATTGATTTCTTCTACAGGAATGCATAATGGTGGAAGGAGACCACAAGCAATTTTCTCTGGAAGCTGTTTGTGTGGAGTGATAGCCTGAAAGCCATCAGGGCACTGCTGTGCCATCCCTCAGCAAGCCAAGGAGGACAGTCCAAGCCCACTCCATGATAGAAACCAAAGCAAGGGTAAAGAGGAACCACCTCCTGAGCACCCCTGACCTGAATTATGACGCTGCTTCTGAAGAAGGAAGGACTTCTGCACTCCACAGAACTCCAGCAACTGGTGTAGAATCATAGAGTCATCGAGGTTTGGGTAGGGAGGGACCTCAGAAGCCATCTGGTTCCTACCCCGTGTCATGGGCAGGGACACCTCACATAGACCAGGTTCCTCAAAGCATGGTCACATCCTGATTTCTTTCCCCCTCATTTTGTCTCTGATCCCCTGGAAGACCTGGGCAGCCTCTTGGGATAAGAAGTCCAGCTTACTTACAGGTTTCCAGTTTGACCAAAAAAACCCTTCAATAGAAGAAGAACTGCTCTGAGATGCAAATCCTCTCCATCTGTGTGATGAAGGAGTGGAGCAGAGTCACATTTCCTTAGGATAGCAGAAATATTTTTAGGAATTTTCCAGTCATGCTCTACCATGCATGACTGGTGACTTGAAGAGAGCAACATATTGTCACTACCTGTATCTTTAGAGGGTTATTGTTCCTGCTCACAAACCCTTCCTTGAGAACAGGAAACGATCTGCTCTGTTTGTACCTTCTAAGTCCCCCACCTGAGGATGGAGTCAGGAAGTTCCCACATTCCCAGTCACAGGGAATGGGATCCACCTTTGACTTGTAAGTCTGGGCAAAGAGGAAGAGGAGGGAAGGAAGAGGCTAGACAAGGGCTGAGGTAGATTTATCTACTTGTTGAGACACAAATTCTTTAAGCCACAAGTGACAAGCCCTGAAGTGCACTCCCCCACAGGGGAAGGGTTAGGGTGAAGAGGGGACATACACACCCACAGTCAGCTGCTGGCAGGTTCCCTGCAGAGCCTGTAACTACAAGGAAAGGAGGCTGGGCTAGGCTACCTACTGAAAGCACCCCTGACTGCAGCAGTTGCCCCTCTGACCCCACCCAGATTGCCTGGTCTGTGCTGGGGGGGTACATCATTTTCCCTCCAGCCTGCCTCTCATTCATATTATGCCTGGGTACCAGAATCTGGCCCCACAGCATTTAAATGTGCTGTTGAGAAACAATGAAGCCAAGAACTTTCCACTACTGATAAACAACCTGGCCAGAAGGATTGGGACAGGGCCCTTCCAGATGTGCATTTCAGATTCACTTCTGTCCAAAATGAGCTCTTTCACTGTGCACAAGGCACCTTGGACACTAATTCTTTGTCCAAGTGGAACATGCTACCCAACACACAAGGTTTCAATGCACAAGCATTTGGGGGAAAGGAGGGTAAGGATCTTGCTTAGAGTTGTCTTCTTTTTGAAAATTTAAATGTTCCAAATCCTGCATACTTTGTAACTATGCTTTTCTTACTTTGAAAACAGATTCACCCAGACCTAAAGGAACTGCTAAACAATGGATTCAAGGGATCCAAAAGGTTTTGCACCAATGATCACTCCGTGCCAGCCTGCACAAAAATCCCCTGCTCCTTGCCTAGTCCTGGAAACCACACTCTCAGCTTCTACTCTTAGCTACAGAGTGACTGATGTCAATGGAGGCCAGCCAGTTCTCCTATCCCTTCGGAGGACCTGGCAAATCCCTCTGTCTCGACAGGGCTGGGTCAAAAGAAGGTCCAGGAACAGCACTTCTCCCCCCGAGGGAAGCATCCTGCAATAGCGGTGCTTAAGGGTTGCCTGTGCTACCTCTTTTTGGTATCTTGACCTCTTTCAGCCCTTTCTACATACAGAGGTTAAAGATTTCCTGATATTGGTACTAACGTCATGTTCATATTAATCCCTGTTAAAATTACTATTAATCTCTGTTAGTGATTAGGTTAAGAGACCTTCCTTTCCTCTTAAACAGGGCTCTTACGTGAAAATACCTTCTCAGACTCCAGTGCAAAGGGAATGTCTTGCCAGAATGTTAACAGTAGGCATGATCTTTTGTGAGTATCAAAGCCACTGGAACACTACATATTGCATTCATTTATAACTTAGAAAAGGTGCCATAATTTTAGAAGCCTTTCCTCCCTTTCTTTACAGTCACTTCTGACGCTATAAACTGATGTCATACACACTTCTGTTTCTAATAGCCACAATCAGTGTGGATTTATCAACTAAAAGTTTAGTTGCAAAGATTTTCTGCAGTGAACCAGTTTCCCAGTACTGCTTCCTTAAAGGGCAAAAATGTTTCCCCTTAACCAGGGAAGAAACGCAGCAGCAACTCAATCTTTGGTTTCAAGCCCTATAGCAAAACTCTCAGCTTTGCTTCAAAATAACACTGCCCTAAAGCTGAGCAAAGCTATGCATACCTTTGCATCCCTGACTGCCCCCGAGCTTTTACACTGTCATTTATCAATGAAACAATTACACCTGAGTTAATAACCACTTAGCAAAACCAGCAAAGGAACATTAATTAAAACAAAACGACGCCAAGGCTTGTTCTTCTCCACCGACCGTTGCATGGCTGGCAAAACCATAAAAAAGAGGAATGTCACGACAGTCGGAAAATAAACGGGCGAGAAAAATTTGCCTGCATTCTTCTTGTGTCAAATCCACACATACACTCTTCTGATGGGGAAAAAAACGCAGGTGGCGACAGCGCGAGAAGCCAAAACGGACACTTGGGCACCAAATACAACCTCATCTAGTGAGATTTTGGGAGGAAAAACCCCGCTTCCACAGGTGTGCGCAAGCAGCACGCTGCCACCTGCCTGGGGACGCGGGGGCACCTGCCCGTGAGCCCGCGGGGTCCCCGCCGCCCCCCGGCCCCGCTGGGCGAGCCCCCAACCCCGCTGCCCCCCGCCCCGCCCCGCCGAGCCCGGCCCGGGAGCGGCCCCGGGAGCCCCCGCAGAGCGGCACAGGGACACGGGGAGGTGTCGGGGGGGGGGCCAGCGGGAGCCTGACCGTCCAGCGCCAGCATGGATGGGAAGTCCTTGCAGTTGGAGACGCCGGTGGAGTCGGTCACGCATGTCTTCCAGAGGTTGGCCCAAAAGGTGGCGGTGGTGATGACCGTGCCATCGATGGTGGACACCTTCCAGTAGTCGGTGGGCAGCGTGGAAGAGACCAGCACCCATCCCGAGATGGTCAGCAGGAAGGCGATGATCTCCGCCGACGTGCTCGCCATGGGCCCGGCAGCAGGCGGCGGGCGGCGCGGAGCCGCGGCGGATCCCGGCCGATCCCGGCGGGGGCGGTGGATCCCGGCGGCAGCGGGCGGAGCGGGGCCCAGCCGGACCAAGCGCGGCGGGGCGGGGGCGGTGGCGGCGGCCGCGCAGCCCAATCAGCACCGGCAGGTGCCGGCATCGCCCCGGGACCGGCCCCGCCCTGCCCCGCCCGGCCCCGGGGTCCCCACAGTCCCCAGAGCCCCCAGAGCCCCCAGAGCGGAGCCCAGCACGGCCCGGCGGGGCGCTCCTCCGGGTGACGAACTGAACCAGACCCGAAAGCAAACAGCGGCGAGATCTGTAATTTGGGGTTGGATTCCCCCTTCCTCTGCTGCTGCTCGTGCACGGGTCGGGAGGGGGTGACAGCAGCGGGACAGGTGCGTCCTTAGCATCTCGTCCCTAGCTGCAGGTTTACATCTCTTTCCGTATGCCCCCGAGCCATCCTCCCCGCGAACTGCCTTGCCAGGAAAGAGGCTTTGAGGAATGCCCGTAGAATACAGGTGTGCCGACCGTGAGCCCTCCGTATTCCTGCAGGGACGTAAGGTTTTGAAACTCGTAACAGGGTTTTTTGATCCCCTGAATTTCAGCTGGCTCCTGATATTATCCAGCCACAGGTGATACAGCGTTTGATACCTGTCTTTGCAATGTGAGGTGATGAACTTAGGATTTTCTGCCTTAGTTTTCATGCGGTGGCATTCAAGCCTGCAGCTCACAGGTGAAGAATTATCCACAGTGGTTTCTCCTCTTGTTTGAAGCTGTTTACTTTCCACATCAATGGCAAATATACTACTGATGTGTAAAGTACACTGCCGGTCTTTACTTTCCTCCTATTTATTTCAAAACTATTGTTACATTTTCTAAACCTTTTTGCCAGATGGGCAGTCACTGGGGGATAAGAAGCCACATTTGCATCATTGTTCTTCTGATGAATGCTCTTTTGCAGTGTGGTCACAAACCCGGATGTAATCACCTTACAGACCCATATTAAAAAAAAAAAAAAAAAAGGAAAAAAAAAAAAAGAAAAACCTCATAGTTGGGTGTACCTTTGGATGTGGGTCAGAGCTCAGTGGGAACAGGGTGTTTCTTGATCTGTTAATGCTCCATCAGGAAAAAACGGGGTCCACAGATGCATCTGCTGACACAGTGGCTCTCTGCCTCCTTGGTACCCTGTGACTTTCAGGTGACGCACAGCAGCATTGGCAGGGAAGAGGGAGGGGGGAAAGCAGGAAGGAGGCTTGTTTGCACAGCAGCACTGGGCATGGGGCATGCTACACTCCATTCAGCCTCTGTGCCAAGATGCCTTCTTCTCTCCCCAGGAGGGAAAAAAAGGGTCATGAAGAAGGTGAGCCACCCTCCAGTGTGGTGTCAGGCTGTAGCCAGAGCTCACTTTGGAACACTGAGGTGACTGTAGATCCAAGTCCCATCTCCATGATGTTATGATCTAGTTATCATAGGGCATAGCAACAGAAGGGAAAAAAGGAAAGAAAGATTTTTAATATTTTCCCTCGTCATAGTGCTTTGAGCTCTTGCAGACAGAAATTATGTTGGTGGTGATAAAGTAGATCAATCCAAGCTATCAACTAGGATCTAATCAAGTCTGAGGTAAGACACTCGAGTCCAAACCTGGGTCATCGTCTTTTCTGGACATGGAAAGCTCACCTGTTCTTTTGTTGATAACACTGCTTTGCTTGGTGAATCCAGGGAGTAGCATTTGGGCAAGTTTTGGCCAGGGCCCATCAGAACTTTTTGGTGCACTGTCATGCAATAACCAGAAAGCTGGAGTGAGTGTTGAAGGGCAGGAACACAACCAGGACACCTCTAGGCCTGAGTCTGAGCTCCTGAGTCTGGGAAGGAGAGGAAGAGAGTCTTTCCTGAGGAGCATGGGCACTGCTCCCCAGAGGGCCAGCAGAAGTGGCAGGCTGGTGAGTGAGCCTGCTCAGGGTGGGTAGTCCTGCTGAAGCTGCCATGGCCTCTGGCTGTGATGTCCAACAACCATTTGGGCTGTCCCAGACCGTGCTGCTTTCAACAGAGCCAGACTTGGCTGCCGTGTGCAGTGTGGATCCACGTCTCTCCCAGGGCCACCTGTCTGCTGCCAGGGACTTCAGGGTGAGCCCATGCCGGGGGCTTAGGGCAAATTAAATTATTTCAACCTCACTCTCTTTCTGCCCGTAAGGACCCTTCAAGCAGGACTAATCTATACGTTTGTTCCCTTGTAAACCTTGTTTAATCCAGGATGTTGTGAAGTGGCCTCAGTGTACATGAGAACAAGACTGGCTTTAGCTTCAGGGAAAGGTTCCTCCTTTCATCTCCTGACACTGTTACTTCTGAGGATGTTTTATGTAATTAGTCCAGTGGTTACCATCTTTCTCATATAAAATCAGAGCAAAATGTTGCACTTCTGATCTCATCTTTGGTGATGTAAACCCAAAATGACACAGTGCACAGCTGAGCATTCACCCCAGGCTGAAGAGTAAGGGAAGTTTCAAGATACACTGTTCCCCTGTGACATTTTCTTCTTGCTGGCTGGAATCTTCAGGGATAAGACATTGGAAAACATCTGGGAGGTTATGTTTCTCCCCTGTATAATTTTTTCAGCTTCTTTCTCTTGTGCAACTGCTAGTCCCTTTACCGTGAGCTTAACTCATGCATCTTCCAGTTTTCCAGGATACAGTGGTCTCTTTTCTTCCTGTTGATGTGGTAGGAACTTTAACATCCATATGAAGACATTTCTACATCTCCTTTCAACCTCTGTTTTCCTGCCACCATAGCTCTAGCATTGGATTTGCTTACTTGGCTTTCTTACCTATTTATAGTTTATGTAGTAGAGCAAAAGAGTTGGCCTTTGTTTTGGATTTTTTTTTGGTTGGATTGGGTTTGTTGTTTTTTTTTTGTTCCTGTGTTTCAGGACAAGTTATGACTTGGGCAGTTTTCGAAAGTTCCTCAGACCACTGTGGGACTGATTTGCGTTTTCTTATGTCAATACAACAGCACAGTTTTGTGCTGGGTCATTTGACTGAATATGGGGTTTGTTCCTTTGGACTGGGGGCTGGGTTTATTCCCTTGGACTTAAGAAAGGTGCTCATGTCTTTTTTTTTTTAAGAAAAAGAACCCCTACTGTTCATTTTTTGTGGCAAGTTTCATTGACTCTTGTGCATAAAAGTGGCATTTAGTAGAGAAATATTAGTATGTGTTTAGAATAGGCTGTTTCAGTTGGAAGGGATCTGTGCTGATCACCTAATCTAGCTGCCTGACACTTCAGAACTGACCTAAAGTTAGAGTGTGTTACTAAGGGTATGTCCACCAAATACCTCTTAAACACTGACAGGCTTGGGGCAACAACCACCTCTCTAGTAAACCTCTTCCAGGGTTTGACCATGGTCTCAGTAAAGAATGCTTTCCAATGTCCAGTCTGAACCTTCCCTGTTGCAGCTTTGAATCATTCCCACACATCCTGTTGCTGGATTCCAGGGAGAAGAGATTATCACATCTGTCTCTATCTTCCCCTCTTCAGGAAGCTGCAAAGAGCAATGAGATCACCCCTCAGCCTCCTTTTCTCCAAACTAGATAAGCCCAGAGTACTCAGCCACTCCTCACAGGACGATTGTATGAAAACCCTGACTTAAATCCATCCCCCACATCCCTTCATCCACTAGGTGGGTGACCTTATCATAGAAGGATATTAAATTAGTTAAACAGGATTTTCCCTTTGTGAGCCCATGTTGACTGTGCCTGTGGATTGCATTGTTCTTTAAATGCCTTTTGACAGTACCCAGTGTGATCTTCTCTGCAATTTTTCCAGGAACTGAAGTTAGACTAACAGGTCTGTAGTTCCCTGGGTCTTCCCTCACATCCTCCTTCTAGATTGGAATAACACTGGCTAGCTTCCAGTCAGCAGAGACCAATCCCAGGCTACTGGGGTTTTTGAACTATATACATTTTACAAATCAGGCAGAAATATTAATAAATAGTTGAATTTTTATAATGTGCAAACTTTTATTATATTGCCAAGCATAGAAGAACCCTTCAAGAGACAGTTTTGCTCCCAAGTCTGAAATACTGAGTATTATGTTAGCTCTTACAGGCTAAAAATCACAAGTAATCATAATTGCCTCATAAGTTAAACACCAGATGACAACAGCATTTGTTCTGCAGCCAGGATTAGCAGGCCAGGGTCGTCATGCCTTTGTCCTGGAGTAATTTTTCTTGTAATTTTACCATGCATAGGTTGGGCAATTTGAAACACTTTGCTGGCTTTGCCATGTTATGATTTCCAGGATGCCTAGAGCACTTGTGCAAAAGGAAAAAAGCCCCAACTTTATTTTTCTTAGGCTGAAGGACAGCTTCCTTGTTTGCTAGGATTTTCCTGAATATTGAAAAAGTAAAGCAGATATGTGGGTAACATAGACAGGCCCATAAGATTGTCATCACCTGGGCTAGGTCAGGCCTGTTGGCAGTGCTGGGTGTGGGGAGGGCACCCCAAACTGGCAGGTACCTTAGAGGAGATTAACACAACAGTAGGTGAGGAGTTTGCACGGTGCTCTGCATTGCACAGAACAAAGTGCCGCCTCAAAAATGAGCAACCAGATCCTCTCCCTCAAAAGAGAGCAAACAAAGGAATGCTTCTGTCTCACCAAAAAAAAAAAAAAAAAAAAAAAAAAAAAATCCATCAAATTGGGAACATCAGTTAATAATCACCAGTCCTTGCTGGGGTTGCTATCTTTGTTTTTCCTAAGTGGTGGGAAAAGGAATTAAATTAAATTACTGCATGTCTTTTGTAAACTGCCAGGACAAGAATGATTTTTAGCTATGCAGTTCATACATTACATAACAAAAAGTAAAAAATTAATAAGAACTGACAAACCAGAGCATTTTAAAGCAGTGAAAAATTGCATTCCACATGCCAATAAACTTTCCCCTCTCCCTCTCTCTGTTTAGGGCATTCGGACATTACCGACCTTGTTTCTTGACACTGTGATTAATGCATTGTTTCTTTCTTTCTTTTTTTTTTTTTTTTCAGCTTGCCTTAATTTTGTTGAGAAAAGCCTGTGTTGTTCCCTGAAAGTTTGTAATACAATCTTTTAAAAATAGATATAACCTGTTTAACAAACTCAGCAGGAAATGTGAAGAAGTGCATCTCTTACTTTCCTGGAGGTGCATTCCTCCTGGCCAACAGCACAGGTGCAGCTCTTGTCTGTCAGAAGTGGCCGCCACATCAAATTAAGTTTTGCTAAGCACAAGCAGGCTGCTGTGGAAAGGCAGGAAACCCCTGGTAGATTTTAAGAACATGCAGCCCTATGTAATGCAATTTAGAAAGCTTGTAAAATTTTAGAAGGTTTTCAAAACAAAAGAATTTTATCTAATGGGATTTTAAAGGATTTAACTGAGGTAGCAGGCAGAGAGGTAGATGGTTTTCCAGAGCAGTCAGTGTTCAAAAGTCATCCTTGCCTCATCCTTGCCAGTGAGCCACAGAGACAGAGTCCTGACCAGTGTCTGAACAGCAGGACAGTGTTTGAATATTGGTGTCCCTGCAGTGGGAATGCTTTCCCACCGAGCATGTCCTCTGCCCTCGTGTGTCACAGCTGGTTTCTGCTGTTTCCTGAGCACCTGGTAGGTCTGGGCATGAGGTGTCTGCCATGTTTTACAGGCACCAGGATAGCTCCCAGCAGAGGACACACAGAAGCAGGAGCTGACCCTCTGCGGGGAGCACAGCAACAGGACAAGGGGCACGAGTTGGAAGGCAGGAAATTCCCTTTAGGTTTTAAGAATAAATAGTTTACCAGGAGCATGGTCAAGCACTGGGAGCAGGCTGCCCAGAGAGACATCTACCTCCTTGGAGGTGCTCAAGACTTAACCGGTCGTGGCCCTGAACAAGCCCATCTGATTAGATGTGTTTTGGACTAGATGACCCCTGGAGGTCCCTCCTAACCTGCCTTTATTACCCTGTGATTTTGTTACCCCGCTGGAGCAGATAGAGTAGCACTGGGCTGCATTTGGCTTATTATCGCTGTAAGTGGCACCCAGCTGTACTAATGATCACAGATTATATGTTATGCCCAGAACATGATTCCATGTGGTCTCTGCTACCCTGTTATTTAGCACACATGCTGAAATCTTCTTTTCACAGAAAGGGATATTTCAGTTCATAACAGCAGTACATTTAACTACTTTTTCAGCTGTTTACATGTAGGGAAATTTTTCCATGGTCATCCTCTTTTTTTATTTATTTTTTTAGGATGCCTCTGGACATGCTAAAGAAAATCCCAAGAGGGGAACATGACACAGATACCTTTAGCTCTGCCAGTGTAATACCCTTCCTGAGACAGCAGAGCAGGGATGAGAAGAAGAGACGAGCTCCTGCAAAAGAGGGACTCATTTCCTGAGTGGATGATGGAGCAAAGCTTTTCAGAGTTTGCTTCAGCTAACAGGGGGTGACAGCAACTGAAGAGAGTGGTTGAGGAGATGTGAAGTGATTAGGAAGGGCCCTGGAGGAGGCAGAAATAAGCTGCAGCAGAGCATGAGTGAGGGGTGATAATTTACACCGTGCTCTTTACCTAGCCCTGCTTAGGTGTAGCCTGGCCCTCAACGCTCTTTTGTCCCAGTTTCCAATTTGAAGGAAGGGGAGACAGGTGAAGGTGAGTTTCTGCCTTATACCTTCCCACCAGCATCTCTCTCTGCAAGGAAGCTCTTCCAATTGCCTTCCTCTGGTTCATCTCCCCAGTTACCACAGGGGCTACTTATTTACTCAGCAAATGGTTGTGCTGTGGAAAGGGTGTTATGGTTTACTGTCCCCCTGTTTGTCAAGCACCAGTTGTCCCAGCTGGTGGCATAGAAAGATTTAATTTAACTGAGAACACGAAAACCACAACCTGGAGCAAAGCAGCTTCTGCAGTGTAATTAATTTGAGAGCAAAGGGACGGGGATCAAAAAAGGTCACGGTGACAAAGTGGAGTTAAAAGCTTAGATCAACATGCTCAAGCAATTCAGAAACAAAAGGAATAAGGAAATAATATATGAGAGATTCAAAAATCAATAAACCGTTTGTGGTTAGTGTGCATTTGATCCATCATCAATACTGCTCCTTTTGATCCTTCTGGTTTGATTTGGTTTCTGACGTGGTGTGTGTATTTGAAAGAGAAGTGGGTAAAACCCTCCAGTGAAAGGGGGGTTGCCTCCAGGTGTAGAGGCTCTTGGATAAAGAGGACAGATTTCAAATACAATTTAAATTTTCTGAGCTTGAGAAATCACAAATAAAAGTGGCAGTAATGAGATATGAGGAGAAAAAAAACATCTCAAAACATAGGTGTCAATGTCAGAGTGTTTGTGCTGGGGGACATGATCAAGTTCCCTTTGTCTTCCCATCTGCTGAGAGCACTGCCTGTTAAAAAATCGAATGGATCAAGTTACTTGGAAGTTTTTTTAGTGTACCAAGCAACACTTCAGCTCATTTTTGTGTGCAATCTGTGTGCAGCACCATGTTTTCCTATTTCTTCAGTGCAATGTTCAGCCAGCCTCCATGCTGACTCTTGAGGAAACAGTCCACTACTGTGTGTAGTAAATGAAGTGGTGTATTACCTAGGAGAAAATTCATTTGAACTGCTTATTTTTGCTGGGTCACAGTCCAGAGTAGCCAGCAAGACATTTGCCAAGGGCAGGACAAAATGTGCTTTGCCTGTTATGTTAATGCTTTCATGGTGCCATACAGAAAGTATTTTTTTTCATTACATTGCAGTAGTTCTACCTGGCCATTGCCCTTGCAAAGAAAGAAAGAAAGCTTTCCACTGATAATAGAGATTCAGGTATGCACTGTGGGCTTTTCTTATGTTTTCCTGTTTGTTTTCCTGTTTGTTTTCCTGTTTGTTTTCCTCTTCATTCAAGTGTCTTTTCTCAGCTGATTATTTATTTCAGTTGCTCATTTAAGTGTTCATTGCAGCTTTTTAATTCACTTTACCTGCAAGCCAGGTGAAGAAGGGCAGAATCACTTTTGAGAATTCAGTATTAAAACTGTATAAAGTCTCTTTTTTCATATCAGAAATGCATTTTGTCTTTTAGAAAATGAGAAATTCTTCAACAGTTTTGACTTAAGATGCAGCACTGGATGGTGCCTCTTGCTGGGCATGGATGGGAAACTGAGCATGTTTCTGATTTTGGTGATATTATATGGATTTTAAAATTGCGCTGCACTTTTTGTTTTCAAAAATGTTGTGTAGTGGGAGACAGTAGGATAATGCAGCAATCTCTTTATTTGGTGCTAGCTTTGGGAAAGTTCAGTTTCCTTTTCATTTCCAGTGTTTGGTGTAGTTATTTTACGTACACGAGAATCAGAAAATCTTTCAACAGCAAATTCGTGTTTCAGATGTCTCTGGGTGACAAAGTGGTGGATTTTGATTGTAAATTGCTTGACAAATGCCAGCAAAATAAAAATGCCAGTGGATGCCAAACATCGAGACTGGAGACACCAGTGTGTTTGGTTTTTTAAATGACTGCTCTTTGTTTTTCTACTGGATGGTGCACTATTGACAAAAATTACTTTCAGTGATGTCTGAGGATTAAGGATTTATTTGGAAAGATGGCCCAGAGCATTTTGTTCATGTGGTATTCTGGGAACTGTTAACTTTTCTGAATACACACAAGAAAAACCTGATTTTTGTAAGACAGTGTTAGGACATGGCATGCAAAAGCTACAGGCTTGCTGCATCCATTAGAGAACTGGACACACATGTTAAAATTTAGCTGGAGGAAGTGTTTGTGCAATTACTGAATATACTGTTAGTGTGAAGTTCTGTGCTTTAGTATGAAATGCAAAACATAATAATGCATGAAATTTTATTGCCAGCCAAAAATCCCACCCTACCCTCTCCAGTCCCGTTAAATACAGGACAATTTTGGAAAATGTGCAGTTTTATGGGAGGAATGTTCCTGCCTGTAAAGGAAGTCTAGAGGCATGGGCTGTAGGCACCAGCTCATAGATATCTGTGTGCAGGCTGGTCAATGACTGGGGCCATGTGGAGCTGCAGTTCTGTGCCAGCCATTGTCCTCACCTCACCTTCCAGTGACACGTCATCTGCCTTGAGCTGTGAAAATATTGATTTTGGGATCACGTGCCTGAGCAAGTTCCAATTTTCCTCCCATCCCAAGCAGGATCTAAGCTCAAGCTGGGGATCCTCTTTGGTATGCCCTGGAGGTTGCTCCAAGCCCTTTGCCTGCCTATTCTTTGCAGGAGGTTTTATCTACCTCGGCCACAACTGTTCTCCAACTCTGGCAGCACAAGCCCCAGTGCTGGATATTTCTGCAGGCTGAGGATGGCTTAACATGGCCAACAGCACAAGTGCCTCTCTCTTGTCTTCAGGCTCTCTCTATGTCAATCCACCACTCCTGTGGGAATGATGGCTGAAGGTTGCCAGCCTCAGGCACTCCCCAGCTCTGTACAGGGTGACCAGAGAAATAGAAGACATGATGGGTTTCGAGGACTGAGTTTAAAGTACAGGAATGAAAAATCACAGTTAAATCAAAGTGAAAGTGCAATCCTCCCCTCTGTTCAACAGAAGTTAATTCTTGTGTTCTTCCAGTAAATCTCATGCCTGGAGAGCTGACTGAACCACCTCTGCTCACCCACTCCAGCATCCCAATATTGTCCTGGGTTCTTCAAGGCCTTCCATCTAACTTATACACACTGGCTGCCTGTTCTCACCCCAGTGAATTACAGCATGAGTGCTCAGTAGATGGGCATCTCAGGTTTGAAGTCCTCACCTCTCTGCCCCTCTCACGTCTTCAGCAGTGGCTCCCACAGAGAGTGTCTTGTGCAAGCAGAAACTGCCCAGTTGCCTCAGGAATCTCACAAGCATTGATGTGTTTCTTGGCTTTTGGCAGGGAGCAGTGACATCCTTGGATGCATGCCTGTCAGCTGACAGGCTCCTTGCCCAGATGCATTTCAGTGATTAACCGTCTGCCTCTGTCTGTCATCTTAGGGGTTTCTATGCCACACGAGAGAAGTCAGGAAGGTTAGATTTGCTTGAACTCCCTGGGACTGGTATGATGTCCCAAGAGTGGGCATCCTTCTGGATATTCAGCTCAGTATCTACCACCTGGTTGGAGTGATGCAGAGCAATGTAAATAAGGCATGCAACAGCTTGTGTTGCAGACTTACTCTCCAAACAAGACTTGGAGAAGTCAAGGGGCTCTGTTTTCCAAGGCAGGACTGTAAGAGGTCACTCTCCTGTTTTGCTGCCCCTGAACTCAACCTCTCTTCTATGAGACATTTCTCAGCACACTGTTGGCTTGTGGGAATGGCCCCTGCCAAGTTCTTCAGGCATGGAATAGGTCATTCCCTTCTCATTTGTAAAGTGTTATGGTTAATTGCTAATCAGAAGTGCCTTTGAACTTCTGAACTTTGAACTCGGTGAAGGAAGCTTTCCCTTGAGTACATCAAAGCTTGTCGCTGTGCTTAGGGGAAAGATTTATGCCACAAACTCATCATGCCAAGCAATTATCACAAGTCCTTTATGTGGCACAGGCATCATCAAATATATTAATATGTACAAGTAAATAAAATAAAGCCATTAGGCTAGGATGCACACCCCTGAGAGCAGAATTTGCTCTGCAGGTTTTCAAACAGACTGAAATACCAACCACTGATCTTTCACAAATAAAATCTCTCATGTGTTAGAACAAGCAAACAAGAATATTCATATACATATTTAATAATTTATGTTGAAAGGATGTGATACAAATAATTTTATATATCCCTGCCTTATACTATGTCTCAGAAGAGATCAGGATCTTATCAAAACTATTACTTCTTAGATACTGGAGAAAAATTATTTGGCAACACCCCCACCAACCACAGGTTCATGTTTTCTTAATGACATTAAACACATACACATCTCCATAAGTAAGCATTATTATTACAAACTGATGAAAACAATTCATAAAATAGCAAGAAAAAAATAATGGTTTAAGATAAGTAGAGAAGACTAAAACAACCGAGCATACATACTATCCCTTCCCTTAGCCTATGAAAATGTTCTTTTCCCTTTGCTTACAGAAATCTATAATAGGACACTACAAATGGTGTCTATGACAGGGCCTCTCTTTATCCACAGAATTTCTTCTGCAATAGATATTCTTACATATTACTGTACACTCCTGTATATCAGTAGGATAATTCATTACTAGAAGTGGGGTGTGTGTGTATTAATTACAGCTATTCATTAGCCTTATCAGGAATTATCTAGATTTACTTGCAAAACAGAGAGGTACTTCCTTCGTAATTCTTTTGTCACTTTGCTTTGCAGGCCTAAAAATGCCCACCAGGACAATAATTTCGTTAGGATTTTGTTTTTCATCTTTTTTTTTTTCTTCTACAGTGTCTGGGTTTAAAATTTGCTTTAGTGTGTAATACATGACAAAAGAGTTCCCAAAGGAGCTGGTTTTGAATCACAGGTCACTATCATTCAAACAGCAGTTTACAACAAAGTATGGCATTCTGTATTGGTTTGTTTGTACAACAGCTGAGCTTTTTGCAAGAGGGAAGTAAAGTACTTGAGTCATGTCCATTTGTTTTCAATAGGATTGCAGTAGCCTTGAACTGAGAGGTGTTTCTGAGGTTTTTTCCCCTGATGGCTTCCAGCATTTGATGCTGCTTTCACTTTTTTCTTGTATGGCAGCAGTCATGCCTGGCGAGATAAGTCATCTCAAGCCCTTCCTGATCCTCAGATGAGCACTGAAGATAGTGTTCAGCATTTCTGTGGGCATGCTCTGTACTGTTGCAACACAGTGCTTTTCACTTTAGTGTTCCATCACCTTCAGTGACTTGGCTCTATTGTCCCAATATATTTGCAAGCTTGGGAATACCCAGAGTTATGATGGTGGCCCTGTATAATCACCCTGTCATGCAATTAATTTTGGAGTAATTTATACTCATCAGTAGAGCTTGCCAGATTTTCTATTAGAAGAATGAAATTGCCAGGTTATGTCGATGAGCTCTAGTCCTGTTCTGCCTTGTTTCTCCCTTCAGAGCAGCCAGGCACTGGCTCACACAATTATATCTACACTGCATCCAGAGACTTGCAATCTTATTTAAATGATGTCTGCTCATGACCAGCTCCCTAAACAGTTCTCATAAAAAACTAACTTCCATTAGTACTTTCTTCACAAGGGGAAGAGGAGAGGTGCATAGTGATCTCTCTTATGACCAGTGACAGGACCCAAGGGAATGGCATGAAGCTGAGTCAGGGGAGGTTTAGGATGGATATTAGGGAAAGGTTCTTCACCCAGAGGGTACTTGGGCACTGGAACAGGCTCCCCAGGGAAGTGGTCACAGCACCAGCCTGATAGAGCTCAAGAAGGATTTGGACAATGCTCACAAGCACATGGTGTGATTACTGGGGATGGTGCTGTGCAGGGCCAGGAGTTGGACTTCATGATCCTCATGGATCCCCTCCAACCCAGAATATTCTATGATTCTATGATTCGATGATTTGATGATTCGATGATTCTACAATTCCATTATTATGAGCTTAATCCTGGTAGCTTTTAAAAATAAAAATAAAAATAAAAATAAAAATAAAAATAATTATTACAGCAGTGAAGGATCAACACTAGAAGAGGCAAGTCAGTCAGGGATTTACTTTCTTAATATTGGAGTATTTTATTGAAGGCATGAAGCAGCTGTAAACATTGTTTCTCCAGCTCCTAAAGCACTTTCTGATGCCCACACCAGAAATGATCTCTAAATGGTGATGGTAAGGGTTGACCTTGCCTTATGTATTAGTATGCTCATGTATTTTTTTTAGATTCTTGTTGCTTCTTAAATTAAGACAATATTACTATATTAGCTATCCCTACCTGCTGGGAGCAAGGACGGGGCTGAGTTGCCTTTGTGCATGGGAAGCAATCTTCAGACCAGAGACTCCAGACAAATGAAAATTTTGCCCACCTTTGTAGGCTGAGACCACAGAGGGCACACTGTGGTGCCCTCATTTGGCTGAACCATGGGTAGAAACGTGACACTGGCTTTGCACCTGAGCATGCAGACACCTTAATTGAAGAGTTTTTGTGTGGTGACAGTTTCATATATACTTAAGGGGCAGGGTTACATCTTTGAGCTGAAAGCAACTCTTTGTGAATATTTGAAGATTATATCATATCAAGTGGAGGTGATACAATCTCCACAGCATTTGCATCTTTGAAATGAGTCATTATTTTGAATAATGATCCATGCTTGTTCATTTTGTTGAACAGTTATGAGGAAAGCTTAGCAAGGCAGATTTACTTCAAGCTTTCAAACACTTCCTCAAGATCCGCTTGCCTGTGAAGTTTAAAGATCACTGACTAAGGCCATGTAAAGTGGTAGCAGGGGTTGATGACACTCGAACAAAGTGAGTTATCGATCTGTGTGACAGCTGCTATCAGTATGGCCTAACCACAGTGACACCTCTCTTCCTCTCCCTTCCCTTGCCAGCCAAGACTTTTTTAGTGCCTCTGCAAATGTCCCTTCATTCTGCTCTGTATTGCAGCATTGATGATAGCCACACAAACAAAATAATCAGAACTTCCCACAAGTTCATTTAGGTTTGAAGTGAATATGATGCAATATGACAAGTGGTGTTTGGCAATAAGCACATTAGAGGTAACCCTGTTCCACACTGTCACTGTTGAGCATTTCCTGGCAAATGCAAGAGGTGGGATTCTGTTTAACTTGGTTGGCCAAACCACATCTGGGCTAGTCATCAGAGCTCCATGCACCATAGTCAAAGGACTCTGTAGAGCTACTCAGCTGATAAATATAGGGTGAAATGGGAGAACTGTGTCCCTGAGTGCCTAATTCATTTTATTGATGGTAAAAAGAAGCAAAATGGGCAGATTCTTATGGAGTCATCTATATTACAAATGTCATGGGATGAGATGTTTTACGGTCAAATATTTTAATGTCAAATCCCATATTTACAAATGGAGATAGAAACAGTCTGAAAAGGTTTTATCATCCACAATTACAGGCTGGCAGGAATGTTGTGCTTTTGTATTGCTGGAGATGAATTTTGCACCCTCTACTGGAAAATTTGTTTGGTGCATATAAAACATGGAAAAGGGACATAGATATAGTGAAGTCCTCTCCTCATTGTCCTAGAGAAGAGTTGTTAAATGCTGACTACCCTTAATTTCTGATCACTTACAAGTACTGGCACATATGGCTCCTGCTGCTGAAGTTAATAACCAGTCTGTGGCCTCTTGTGAAATATGATTTCCAAGTGATACACTGAAGATCAAGGAAAATAAAGATTTTTATTATTTTTGAAATTTCCATTGATATCTATTCACCCAGAAAATCCAGAGCAGAAAACAGCATGGAAAGCTTGAATATAAGCTCAACTGTGGCAGTTTTGTAGTGACATTGTTCGATTAGTGTCAAAATCTATGCAGCTCTGAGTTCACAATCAGATCCTGTACCCAGTCATAGGAAAGCAAACAGCAATTATTATTTCACTTGTAGGAAGAAAAAGCTCTTTTCAGGGTTACATCACACGCCTTATCTCCCTGAACTAGCAAATGTGGCAGGCGGATGATGCCAGCGAAAGAAACGGCTGCACCTAGAGAGTCTGACCTTGGAAGAACGGTAATTTCGGCTATCAAAAAAGAGAGAGCAGATAGTTTGCCCTCTAAATGAGAGTTTCATTATCTGAAACTTGAAATGTGTGAAAAGGAGGCATGAAAGGAGTGTGAACAGCTTTCCAGGTGGGATGTGCACATTCCTGTCTCTGACTTGTCTTATCCAATTCAGCTGAATGACACTTCTTCCAGTCTTCTAATTTAAGCAGGATACAGTAAAATGGAACAGGTAGTACCAGAGTCTGATATAATGAGTCTGTACACTCTCAGCAGAAGTGTTTGCAGGGATCTGCTTTCCACTGATCTGACATGGTCACATACTGGAGATGTGTGATTGCACAGAAGCTCAGTGGATGCTGGCTAGGTATCAGTAAGCTAATTGCAAATAAAACACACCATCAGATGGATTTACTGTGTTAAAATTACAGAGATCACAAACTACTCTTTGCACTGCTGACGACCCTGGTCATAACATCTTTGGCAGAGTCTTAGCCAATGGTGTGAAAAGGTTCACCAGAATAATCAGTTCCCTCCAGGCATTCTGAGCCTCAGAAAGAAAAGGCACTTTGCCAGGAATAAGAAATGAGATCTGTTTTGTGAAATGAGCTGTTCTTCAGGCCAGTTCTCCTCCCCAGCTTGGATAAGGCAGGATCAAGTCAGACATGGTACTGACAGCTAGCCTTGCTTTGCTGAGCTGTCAGGTATTACCTTTGCTAATTGTCCTTGAAAAGGGAGGAGCAATGGGGCAGCACATGGATATGGAAAGATGTAGATCCACTTCTTCTGAGGAAAAGGACTAACACTGGAATAAATATAAACATTCAGTGTCCAACCCTTTTGCCATTTCACAAAGAGCAGGCCGAGTCTCAGCTGCTCTTACCCACAACTACACAAAAATGACTATAGATATGCTCAAAGTTATTGCATCAGTAATAATCTGGGGTCCTATATGCGGGTCCTGCTCAGTACTGGGTATTACAGCAGCTGCCAGCATTCCATGCGTGATGGACTGAGTTCTGTACAAGGTTCCAAAAGCCTCCACTATTCCCAGAAGCATCATTTGTTCCCCTGAAATGGAGAGCTTGCAGATCTGGCCATGCTCCACACCCAGGGAGCCTTGGCTGTTCCCCACTCCCAGCCATGCCTGTGCAATTTAGTGGTGGGTCCCATCTCCTGCCAACTTGAAAGGCAGCATGGCTTCCTGCACTCTAGCTGATCTTGGAACCAAATGCATTTTGCTACAGGGATCTCATGGCAACAGGGCCCGTAGGCTTTCTAAGGATGGGAAAAATCTGTTCTTTGGGGACTGAATTTCCTGTGAGTTCCCAAACTCTGCATAGTGACAGAAAAATAGTTCTGTTGACACTTCGATACTCCATGCAAGCAACATGAAAGCATGTGGATGCACAGGCTGCAGCAGTGGACAGTGAAAAAAGTGAGAAAGGAGAAGAGAGAAACAAACCTATCTCAAACAAACCTAGAGAAAAGAAATCTGTCTCCCGGGGATCTGGGAGACATGGAAATATCTGGCACTTCAGAATATGCTGCCTGTGGACAGTGAAAACACAGGCATGAGAAGTAGTAGCAAGCTCTGAGGAAGAACCTCTCAGCTCTTAGGAGTGTTCTGGCATGAAGGCAGGGAGACACAGCAAAATAAGGTATATTGTCATTTTATAAGAAAGACTTACTCTTCGATAGTACAGCTATGGATAGGGAGGGATAGGGAGGAATCCATGAGGAATTTGTATTACAAGCATGGATCTCACCTATGAACCACAAGCCTGAGCTATTTAATAATTTTAGATCTGTCTTAACATAGTTGTTTCAAGCTTAGGATTTAACCTAAGCCCTAAGCCACTGACTCTAAACTCCATATCTGGTAGATGGACACTTTCCAGTGGGTGATCCAGTCCACTGATCTCATACACGTTTCTCTGGGGATCTCTGTCTCTTTTCACTTATTGCAGAAGAGCTTTGAGATTATTACCTCAGACATACTCTTTAGACTGCTAAAATTAGTGATGTGAGCCCCACCTTCTAAACATTGCTCAACTCAAGAGGTAGTGCTATTGCAATGAGTGACTGGTTGTGCACCTCTGGAAAAGCAGCTTTCTAGACAGTGATGAACTGCACATAGTACCCACAATTCGGCAGCTGTCTGTGTCATCTCCTGTGTACAGCCCCAGTGGTCACATTTGGGAAGGATTTCTCTCCTCTTAGGTGATGCCTGTTTTATCCATAGATGGCTGACCTGATTGTTGACAAATAAGGGATAGACACAAACAAAAAAGTATGCTTCCATCATATTGAGTGGGTTGGCTTTCATGCCTGTGATAGGGTATGGCCTCAAATCGTGGTGAAATCAAGTTATCGTACTGTGGACAGCTAGAGCACAGTGAAAAAGTCACATCAGGAAAGAGGAAGGCATACACCTTTGTTCATTGTCTTCCCAGGTATTTACATTGTATTTACATACAATGTATGCACTGATAGCCAAAGTGCAAGGCTTTTGAGGCATCCTTCTTTATCCCAGAAGCAGCAGGTGGGATCAGCAGATAACGTTGTCATCCTTGCTGTAGGAATCCATCTGATCTGCCTTTCATGGCTAAGGAGCAGCAGTGATACGTTTCCTCCATGTCTGCTCGTCAGAGAAAAGGTTGTGTCTGACCAGTACCTTGGGAAATGCAACATTCACATTTACTGTGTTATTTATGATAGGATGAAATTTCACACGGTGTTGCAAGTCACCTGGAATGTGTTTGCCTTGGCATGCCCTCTTACTGCTCTCGACTGAATTACACGCATCTCTTCAGGTATCTATTCAGGCAGATCTTGTTCACTGAATCATTTACTACCCGTGGCAGGGAGAGCTGGTGGGATGATGCTGCTCTGGTCTGTGGTACTGGGCTGTTCTGATACTTGGCAGGTGGTGAGGGAGGTGGGTGAGTGACAACTTTACTGCTCAGCACTTGCTGAACTGGCAGCTAATTAACATGTACTTCTAAGGTGCCCACTGGGAGTAGGTCTGGATCTGTTCTTGTTACAAGACTGGTACATTTTAGTGTGTGGAATGGGAGGAGTTGGTGGGAATTTTTTGAGACAAATGTATTCTGCCCAAAGTGATCTGGATGGAAATGTCTGTTCTGTCCGTTGGCATTTCTTGGGGTACTAGGGAAGTTCCAATGTGAATGGTTTTGTCCTAAAAATAATGCTTTTCCCAGGCAAGGTCTACTGCAAATATGTCATGTGAGTAGACCTCAGCATATGTTTGTCAAACCATGATGATGCTCTTCAGCTGAGTTATCTGATGGGTATTTACATATATTTGTTTGTACTTCACGGCACCTCTGTGAGGGAGGGAGAGGTTTTTCACTTGCTTAACTTCCTACCTGAAATCCTTTGCCACACTTCAGTCTTCTGCCATCTCTTTTGTTTTCTTGCATAATATTTTTTTTCCTTTTCACAGGCTGAAGTAAAACACGGATCGCTTCTTCCCCCTTTACTGACTCATTCAACCTACTTACTCTTTTTTTAAATCTCTTTTAGATGCCTTAGCTATCTCTGTGTTATGTTGAAGAGTTTCAGATGTTATGGGACAAATTAAATAGCCCTTCTAAAAGTGCACTTTATATTTCAAGGAACAGTGCTTCCTTCTTTGAGGATTCACATATCTCAACTGCCCCACAATTGTAAATTACTGCAGGATAGTTTTGGATGTGAGGATCCATTCCCATTTTGATGAGAGGGAGGGACACAGGAGCAAACATGCACAGGAGCATAAAATGGCCATCTGCCTTCCTCTTACCATGTCCCATAAAGCTGTCCTTCCTAAGGCAAGTTCCATTCCCAGTGACAGTCAGTAGTGCATTATTTCCCAGGCAGGAGCTACATCTTCACTTTTCCAGGTTAGTGACCTGTCTATGTGGGACATGTCCTGCCACTTTTCCCCTGCCTTTATAAAAAAATGAACCAACGTAGTATTGATTTGTTACACATGCTCATTTTTCCCTATAGAGTTGCCCAATCCCCTTGATGGTACACTGCAAACTCTAGTGGTATTATCTGGAATTGCAGAATGAGTCCACTTGACTTTCCAAGCAACAGCTCTCCAGATACTATGGAATTTTCAGCCTTTTCAATAGAAGTAAATGTGAGTCACAGTAAGTGACCTGGTTGGTGGTGCTTTTGAGTACATGAAAGCATTTGTTTTCCTCATATAATTTAATTTTGTTTTTCACATATGAGCCTTTCAATGGCAATTGTACAGGCTTTATAGTTTGGGGCTGACCTTGGAAAGAGTGAGGTGTGTGGCAGTACTCTTGTTTACAGCAGGCAATGAGCAGAATATTGCAGGACAGGCTGCATGGTTACACAAAGGAGAGGTGAGCAGTCTTAAGAAACACTAAAATTGTATTTAGGATCAGCTTTAAGAAAAAGATGCAGTCTATTGGCAAAGCTGATCTGTGGAGCCTGCTGTCCTCAGAAACACATGCCAGTTTATGTTTTGGTCAAATGAATTAATTACCACCAAAATAGATGCTGTAAGTGAAATAAATTACATAGAGTGGACAATGATGGTGAGGATGATGGAGGGCCTGGTGAAGACCTAGTCATTGTGGGCAAATGCACCTGGAGACTTCAGTCTCTAAAAACTGACCCCAGATAGCTGAGAGCCACTTGGATTCATCTTACACCTGGAGGGGGCTCAAACATTTAATGACCCCTACTACTACTTCTTCATATCTTGATATCAGGGCAGGATGCAGCTTAGCCAGCTTTAGCTGAAAGATTTGCCTTAAATTTGTTGTGCAGATCCTTATAGTTTGCAGAGAGAGAAGAGTCAGTCCCAAAGGACAATTTCTTGTCTGGTTAGGGTAATTACTGTAGACTAAAAAAACCAGCAAAGAGCAATTCAAGTACCTAAGCTTATAAACATATAAGGCTAGTGCTATTCTAATTGTCCTAAAGTGCCTTAGAGGACCCTGACTGGGGGATGTGTGTCTTCTCTACCATATTTTCCAAGCCTGCAGAAAGTTTCAAGAATTGTAAGGACTTTTAAGAAGTCCTGTGTTCAAATACCTCAATTCTTCCCTTCTGTCTAAGCTGTATGAACCTTGCTTTCAGGCCCCGATTAATTCAATTTAATTCAGGAGTGTAACTTCCTGTGCTCCCTCTGCAGAGAGGTCTGGAGAGCTGTACTCCATCTACCTAAAATTTGATCCCTTCCCCTCAAGACATGCCTATACAGAGCTGAAGCTGTGCAAAAATGTTGGTTGACAATGATTATTACTTAGATTGCTAGTATACTTCAGTATTATCCTATTTCCCAAAGCCTGCCCAAATAACAAACAGGTATCCTTCAAATGTCTCTTTTTTTGTTTTCTTAACCAAGCAGGCAAAATGACCAATTTCTTAGCATGCCACTCCAGCTTGTGATTCTCTTTATCCACTGAATTCAATGGAAGTCAAACACCTCATTTAAAGGTCTCAGTTTCACAGCACATCTGAGCATCTCAGCTGAAGGAGCAATTCATCTTTTGATATAGGACAGTCTGCCCAAGCTCTACTACACCACAGAATTCTTTGCCTGGGTTCACACGAAACTGCAGCAGTACTGCAGCTATGCCTGAGATGTCAAATGTCTCAGCCCATCTGGAAAGAATTACTTATTCCTCTGAGCATGAGATTGGGAGCAAGGATGGCCAGACCCCAATTTCTGCCTGGGACAAACCAGTTCACTTTTGTGGCTTGCTTTTCTGTGCAATAATGAACTACAAAAGCATACATGCTTGACACTCATTTTTAGATAGATTTTATCATGAAGACCTCTGCTTGCTGATATAAATCTCTGTCTTTACTGATACATTATTTAAGATGTCTTACAACAAGAAGTAACCCTGAAAGTATTTATTTCTCTCCTTCATAGAGCTCAAACACCTCTCCAGATAAGGAATACATCTGAGAATCGATTTCACGTTGAGACTTGATTGACATTCAGGACTATATAATAATTCACTGAATGGCCTTTAGAGGGAAGCAGATCCAAAGAATCCATGGAGAGATTAAGAGCAAGATTTTTGCGAAAACAGGCTGCCAGATCTTGTTAAGCAAAACCTGAAGCTGAGATTCTTGGCTCAATCTCTATGTCTCTCTGTAGTACTTGATGAGATTAGAACCCCCCTCACATTATTCTGGTCTGAAACCTCTCATACAGTGAAGGACACCAGAGCTACTTTGTCTTAATCTGCTCACGTCAGGAGACCTTGCTGCTTTGTTTCCTAGGGACTCTTCCTTTAGCCTTCAAGAGCTATCTTTAAAGTAGGAATTGGACATGAAATAAAACCACGGGAGCATCTAGGACACTATGCAAGTGGTTGTCAACAAGTCTGGAAAGAGATACCTTCCTGTCTGAATTTATAAGCTATGAGTCAAAGTAAATATGTGACCTGACACTTCCTGACTTCTGTCTGCTCTCTTGTGAGGGATCAGGCAAAAATATTGTCTGAGAAATACCTACATATGGGCACAGAGCCAAAATCTCAGAGAGTGATTTCTAAATACTACATATTTGAGGGGCTGTGGAATGTATGACCTTGTAATTCCACCTGTTTAAAGCATTCTTTTTACACTAAAAAGTGTTTTAAAGGCAGAAAATTATTTTAAATGTCTTTGGAGATCAGAAATGACAGCAAATTCTCTATGAGTAAAGTTCTCTTCCCTTCCTATGTTCTTTTTATATGTTGGGGCTCTCTTTATATCTTTATATCCTGATGGGTCAGGAATGACTCAGTGGGCAACTTGCCAAGGCAGCTTGCCTGTGTGCTGCACTTCTGGCTGTTGTTTTATGAGGACAAGGCAGATGTCCTATATATAGCCTGGAATGAGATAATGAGTCTGAAGCAGCCTTGAGGAAGTTAATGCAATTTTCAGTACGTGCATACTTCTGTATAAAGAAGGTCCAAGCAATGAGTTCAGGCATTGGACCTTGGTTGCCAGCTGTAAAACTTTACAGTTAGTTTGGGACCAACAGTCTCTCCCCAACATATAACTGCTCTGGAGTGTGCCCTGAGCAACCCCAATCACCAGTCTGCCCTGTTCCATTTTGGGCCACAGATGAAGCCTTCATAGATTCGTGGTGGATTTTTAAATGGCAGAAGCATGGAGAAAGAGAAACAGGACCAAACTTTTAAAAATACCCCCAAAACAGCAAGCATCAATTATTGGATTTTCTTTTAACAGGTAGTGAAATTAACTACTTGTAAGTACCTTTAAAACAATGAAGAGACATGTAGCAGTACAGATGAGCTATATCAAATCAATCTAATTACTTATTAAAAGGTTGGAAGGAGAGTTAAGTAGAAAGGTGTACTTTAATGTTGTGTAACTTGAGTTTTCCCACTCAATAAAAACTATATGAGGTTTGCTGAAAACATCTTAAGGCAGAATGCCAAATCACTGAATCATCAGTATACCTTCCTGCCCATGATGCCCTCAGAGAGGTCTGCAGGGTTCTGTGCTGAACCTGCTGCTTTTCATCCTTTGTTAGCACAGCAAGCAAATAAGAACCCTGTTATTGCTGGCAGAGCTACAGCACATGCTATTAAAACAATGTGCATGTAAATAAAACTATTCTCAATTCTGTATATAATTACATTATTTATAAGATGATTTTTAGACTTGCACCCAGTCCCTGCATGCCCCTTCTGAGAACAGGTGCTGCCCCAGACATGAGGGGTCACAGTGCTCCAAAGAAGGCTCCACTGGAGTTCCCAGGCATAAAAAAGGAGGTGCATCCCCCTTTTAGATGAGATGTTATACTCCAAACTTACATAAATGGGGTTAATTATATCAAGTTTGGTGTACACCTTTTCACTGATATTGCTGAGGGAAGCTATAAGCCGATTAATGTGTGCTGGGTGTAAGTTTAAACTTTAATCACATACATTATCTTCCAAGGGTTGTGCAAGTCAGCATTTAAAATGAAACATGTGAAGAAACTTTCATAACATTTTACACGCTGTGGAAACCTTACCAGGTTTGTATACTTTTACATGTCTTAGTCATAATTGGACATAAAATCCTAATAATATGATTTTAGGTTTTTACCAGTGAACTTTTGAATCTCTAGAAGCAGGAATAAATCCATAGATAAAACCCACAGATAAACAACAAGGTTCTTAGGCATTTCAAGGACAAAAAGGATTATCCACTGTTAAACCTCTCCTCTTTCCAAATAAAGTCCAATTGATCATGCCAGCACAAACAGCAAGAACAGGAGAAAGAAGAAACACCTGTTCCTGAGTAAAGTGACACTTCCTTCTCCTTTTTCTCTGTAGGTGAGAGAAGTTTTATTTTATGTGTGGACAATAGTTTGTGGAACCCCAAATCAAATTTTCAGGAATGTTCATCCTAGAGGACCACATCATGCTTACTAATCCTGCCAGCAGGCCAATTCTTGATGTACTTTCATAAAGTTCTTTCCCAAATAATTGTTTCTTGGACCTTAGTTTCTGCTATAACTGGCTATACAAGAGCTTCTGTCATGTACGTGTAATGGATGATGATAAAAGTTGAAGATTGGACTTGATAATCATGGAGTACTTTTCCAACCTCAATAATTCTATGATTCTATAAATTAATTGTTAGTAGAAAGGCAACATACAAACGCAAATAAATAATCTGTTTCTTCCTAGGTATAACACAGAAGCTTGGACAAGTGGCCAACTCATCTCATTCCTAGTCAGATAATTAGGACCAGACTCGTGTGTACATTGAAACATACTTTCCAAAAGAGAAAAGAACAGTGTGAGATGCATGAACTGTACCAAAGCGGAAAATCCAAATTGGTTTATGGTATAGAGGTCTTGAAATATGCAACTGAGAGCACATTATTGATGAGGATGACTATATTACTTCATTAGTTGTATCAACTGATAACCTCCTGAATTATTTTGGAATGGACAGCATGAAGAATCTCCTCTACTGGGACTTTTTGCCTTTGTGATGGTCACTGAGAATCTGTATGATCAAGACATTAGTTTTTATACAGTTACAAAAAATGTTCCCTACACATATTCTTCTCAACCTCGGATTTGTTATTTGAATAGAATAAAGTTTAAAGATATCTTTCTCCCAGAAAATCTCTGTTATCCAGTGTTCTCTCCTCAAGAAACTCACAGTAAAGAATTTCTTCTTTAAGTCTGTCTAAATCTGCCCTCCATCAGCTTAAAGCCATTCCTCCTCTTACTATCATTGCATCCTCTTGTGAGAAGTCCCTGTCCAGCTTTCCTGTAGGCCTCCTTTAGATACTGGAAGGCTCCTGTAAGGGCTCCCTGGAGCTTTCCCTTCTCCTGGCTGAACAACCCCAACTATTTCATCCAGTCTTCATAGGAGACCTGCTTCAGCCCTCTGATGAACTTAGTGGCCCTCTGGACTCATTCCAGGAGGTCCACAAGTCCCATGGGCACTGGAGAGAAATGGGTTCACCCAGCTCCCAGCTGCTGCTGTCAGATGTGGTTTCGTAGTCTGTGGTGACAAAGGGTTATGGCTTCTGCCTCATCTCTGAGTGCAGTCTGACAGGACATTTCCATCCTTTTCTTCAAGATAACAAAGTGCTATAAGCTATAAAGCATTTCAAGTGGAGAGGCAGGGTGCTGTATCCTCTTGATTTTGACAGAAATTATTCCAAGCCAAGAAATGCAGCAGTGACTGGTGGAGTAACTCCCAGAGCCCTGGGAGACAGGGCTAACAGACTTGCCAAGAGCCTGCAAACTCCACCAATCCAAAATAATTTTTTCTTTTTTTTTTTTTTTGTGAAGCAGTGTGATCAAACAAGCTTGATTGTCTTCTTCTACCTCCTTCCTCCTCCTCCATTTTGCCATAAATCTATCCACTTCTTTTGAAGTTTGCTCCCTAGATTATAAATACTCTGGGACAGAGCTGCTTTGTGCTTTGTGTTTGCACAGTGCCAATTACAGGACGTACTCCTAGAAGCCAATAATAGGCAATCAGCTTTTATTTAGGTTTCAGTGGTTCCTGATAAGTGCAAATAGAGCACAATGCCTCTGGCTGGCTCCTTTGTGGGGCACTGCATCAGAAAGACATCCCAAATATGTGAATATAGATTGACAGCTGAACAGTGAAAATATCTCAGGAACCAGAATCAGATTCACAAATCTCCAAAGCACCCTACAGAGCTATATTTTCCTTCCAGTCCTTGTCAGTTCCAAAATCTCTGTGGTTTATAGTAAAAATGAAAGCAGCACAGATTTTACAATGCAAATACAGTTTTATCCTACAAGAGAAATAATGTAACTTTATTGCTGGAATTACAATCTAGATATGGAATTCAATAGTATATGAACTACTGAAAAAAAGAAGCCAAACTTATTGGTCATATTGCCAGATCTCAGTGCAGACATCTGAAGCCCATGAAAATTGAATCCTCTATGGAAAAGGCCAGTTAATCTGCTTATTTAACTGACATTAAGCACCCAAAGTGTAGTGTCTTGGGCTGAAATAACAATTATTGGGAAACAAACACTAAGTAGATAAGAAAAGCTTTCTCACAACATTTTTATCTTCTTAAATCCAATTAAAAGCAGTGCTTCTCTCTCATAAGCTGCTGCCTGGTTGCACTGCTTGTTTTTCACATGCTCTGCTTCTTCCCTTCCAGGGCTTGTGTCCTTTGCCAGACTAACAGGCACTCAGAGGAGTGGTATAAGGACACAGGTAAAAGAAGTAGCTTTTAAAAATATTTTATATTACAATAATGATTAATATATGGGATAATCATAAGGATAAGTGAACTAATAAGAACATCACTCTTATTATTTTGTCTGTATTTTAGGACAAGAAAAGTTTTAAAGAGTTCAGACTGTTTGTGTAGTTTAGACTAGTAAGGTAGGTTACTTAAGGCAGCAAGTTTGGGATAAGGCACTCACATTACCTTATCTCACCTGATGTTGTCATGTGTTGCACATCCCCCAAATTTTGTTGTTGTACCAGTAGAATGTGATTTCCACAAACATTTTCTGACATTTTCTTTTTAAAGTATTTGACAAACTATTTCTAAAAGGAGGAAGTTCTGTTGGCCTCATGAAGTCTGAGACTGATGTAATTCCATCAAAATCTGTGGAGTTTCCCTGGCATCAAAACTGCAGTAATTTAGGAATTACTCAGGCTTTGCATTTCTTGGATTTTGCCAGTAGGAACTTGGAACTAGCAACTCAAAAATTACTTTTAATTGCATCCGGAGATCCCCATTTACTTTCAAAGATACAATCTTTATCGTCACACACTCTGGATCAGCACACTTGCATTCATGTTTAGAAGCTTAATTATGCATCAATTACATGGGGGAATTTTGAATGAGATTTGCTGTTCCTTTTGTTTCATGGATTTGACTAAAACATTCTGTTTATTTTGGTGTCACTTTCATAGCTGGCATGACTGATTTATCTGATGACTAATTTATTTGACTCCAGCCAGACATATACTGCCAACATCTTAACAAAGGACTCCTTTGGAAAGGGTTTATGTAGTTTCAGTTCTCTGTAACTATTAGACACTTTATGAAAATGTCCATTGATTCCTAAGAGCTGCCTGGTAATGATACAGCCTTCAAAACTGAGCTTAACCAGCCCTTCCTTTTGATTAGCCTTTTTTCCAGCTGTAACTACTTCTCCACCAGTCTGGGGTCCATGGAGGACCTTTCAAGAAATGAAGCATCTTTAACAGGGAAAACAAGGGACAACTTGAATTTGTGTGCACACATGAGCACACAGAGTATGTTTTATGTAAAAGCTTGATGGAAAGAATACATGGCAGGCTGTTTTTGAAATAGCTGGCACTACCTCTTGCAGGAGTGAGATGCTGGCTCTCAGCAAATGCCTATCAGAGACTTGTTTTCCATACACCCATCACCACACTATAGCTAAAGAAGAACATGGATTTCAGTGGGGCACCTGGGCTGTGTGGAAAGAGGGATTGACAAGATTTTTCACATCAGGTACAGGCTGAGTCCTGGTGAGATTAAGGTCTGTTCAGTGAAGACTGAATAATATGTGATGAAGAGGGGCTCCTTGATGGATGACAATATAAAATGTGACAATTTAAAGGCTGCAGTGCTTGCCCCTGCACTAGTTTTTTGGTAAAAGTGTTGTTCTCTTCAGGCACAGACCAGGAGAGAGGAGAGATGTGAAATATGGAAAATTCGCTACAGAAGGAGAGAAGGAAATTGTTTTCCATGTACTCTCATGTTTGGATTGAAAGTTCTAGGAATTAATTACATCCAACTGATCTGAGGCATGGGAATCCACCTGTAGGTATCTTCTGAGTCAGGATAGGATTCAAATGAATCCTGCCTAATATATCCGTACCTTCACTAATCATCCATCTACTTTACTGTCAATTGGCATGTGTAGACTGCTCCTCTGACCTGATGTAGGCATGTCCCAGGGATAAGACAGAACCTGTCCCAGAAGGGGACAGGATTTCCTGTTCCTGTTGCCTATAAAGTGATCAAAAGGTGATCACACACAACGTTTCACAACACTGTCTAAAGTGGTCTGGGATAAATCCTAAACCTCTGCTTAAGTTCCAGTGCTGCAATTTTAGCATCTCATCTATATCCAGCTTCAGGTGCCTGATGAACGAGGATAACATCTCACAGCAGGAAGAAAGGGGAACTCTAGGACCCACAACATCCAAGATTCTTACCTGTGATAGAAGGAGGATAATATATAGCTTGACTACTTCAAGGAGTTTGGCTCATATTGTCTTTCCCTGCCCCCTGGGCCCCCCTTCAGTTTTGGACTCTTTCAGATATGCTTAGGAGAATATTGTTAGGCAGTAAAAATAGCATGGAGAAGGGAAATAGGATGAATGTGAGTTTGCTGCCTTTGTTTAGGGCTGTAGTTCTCTCAGCAACATCTAGGCCAAATCATGGGCATCAAATGTGCTGCACAGAGCTCAGTGATCACAGAGCAAAATGCCCACTCCAAATTCAGAAAAAAGTAGGAAATACTTAGAAAAAAAGTGCAAGAGGATTTAATACCAACTGGCCTTTGCAGAAGTTCACTAAAAGATCTTTGTAGACCAAAGGCTACTGACAAGTGGACACTAGCTGCTGTATAAATTGTGTTTTCTGAATTATGGCTTTCCACCTTACCAGGCTGCAAGGGCAAGTCTCGGAGAGAGAAGAGGGGAAGACATCAAGAGGCACATTTCACTTCTAGCAGCTAGAACGGAACATGGGGTATAAGGCTGAGCTGATTCAGGTATCATAGATATCACAGATATCATAGATACTGGAGGTAATCACAGTGAAACAACTGCAGAGTAACAAAGTAAGCTAAGGGTTAGAAGCAGGCTGTCCATAAAAAAAGGCAGTTGCTTTTTGGACAGAATGATAAAACTGCTAATTTTTAATTATTTGTAGTAATCCAGTCTCACAATTTCCTGTGGTATTACCACTGGACATGGGGAGCTGATTGTACTCTTCCTGTTTTCAGCCACTTATTACGCACTTGAAGACTATCTCTGTGCCTACAGCTTGTCTACTCTTCTTTAGACTAAACAGTCTCAACTCTCCCAGTCTTTCCTCATAGAGCATGTTTCATAAACTTAAGGGATTCTAGTTGTTTTTATCTGTGTGCCCTTTCTAAGTCTTCTGCATCACGCTTCAAGTGTAGTACCCAAAGTGGACACACAACAGCAGCAGAGGCTTTGCTTGGGCCAAACAGATGCCATCTCACATCTCACAGACAAACGAATTTTAAAAAGGCTCATCGTTGTTTTTTTCTTTTGCAAAACAGTACAATCTATGTACATTAACTAATTTCAACGAAAAGGATCCGGGGTATTGGATTGATCCCTGCTAGTTCATCTACACAGTCCCCACAGCTGACCAGAAGCTTGAGGAAATTCTTGTTCTGCTGAGTTTCCAGTATGTTATATAGAAGGGAGAAGGTAGATGTTTTGAGGCAAAGGAGAAGATAGATTTTAAAAATTTAAGATTACCTAAGCAACTACCAGGTCAGACATAGCACTGACCTAATTGATGATCCTGTCTCTGCTAGCAGCATGAAGGAGACAGAAAGGCTGTAGGGATGTTGAGAGAAAAGGAAAACAAAAAGAAATAAGTCCATTTCAATAATATTGCTGTTGGTAGAATTGAATGAAAGCAGATGTAACCAAGTGAACTTTAGACCATGAAGTAATGTTATTTCTTTCATTTACTGAGAAAAGTGAGCAAGGCAGTGAAAAAAATCTCTGGCTTTAAATGTACTTTGAATGACTCACGCATAATAGACATAAATCTTGGTAGGGAGCAAACTTTTCTTCATCATTCCTTCTTCTTTTAAAGATCTTCTCAGGAGTCTTCCAGGTCTTAAATACATTTTTGGCTTCCTAGTTCCTGTCCCTTGTTCAGCAGTGCTTTCCCTTCAGTATTAAGAACTATAACCATGTGCTGTGAATGTGTATGAGCAAGGGGGCATAACATAGATTTCTGTTGCTAGATTCAGATTTTTTATACTATCTATGGTTCAAAACTATAAAGAACAGGTGGTTGAAAGCACTCAGACTCCTTAGATAAGAGTTCTCACTCATTCTGTATCTTAAAATTCTAGAAATTTTTGGAAATAATCTAATTTCTCCCAGCTGATTTTGCTGAAATTGAGAACTTGGGTCCAGTCCCTCTTGTGCTAAAAGTGGTGGCCAAATTGCCACCATTAGGTCAAGCCTAGCACCTTTCTAGCTCATTTTCTGCTTTCCTAACCACCTGATGTGTTTTAGATAGCTGCAGTCCCTATATTTTTTGAGGAGCTCTCTTCCTGCTCCACGACCCAGCTGTTGTACACCAGACTCTCTTTCCTTCTGCAGGTGTTTTATCTCCTTGCAAACTGTTCCCAGGAGAAAGCCTTTCCTATCTCCCTGACTCTCCTTTCACCTGGTTGTAATCGAGTCGTGCACACACAGACCTTGCTGATAGGTGAAAAGCAATCTTATCAGCTGGCCCTGGCCACCTGTGGTGTCCTAGGCTGCCTTGAGCTTGCCCTTAGGCCTCTGCAGTAACCAGAGCAATCACCACACTGCAGCACAAGTAGTGCTTTGGAAGACCTTAGGAATTTGCATATTATTGCATGCATAAAAATAATAATAAATGGTGGGATGTGGAGTGGTGCAGAGTACCTCTTATCAACAGGGTCCACAAAAGCTCAGTCATTTGTTTATAAGGAACTGCAGGCCAGGGATGCCTGAATTTGTAGACAGGAAGGGTGAGGGGGGAAAACACCTCCATTTGTTTTCTCCTTTGAACAACAACATTTCTCTTAACCTTAACCAAAGAAGGTAGTGAAGCCACTTGGCAAACAGGCTTGAGTGAAATACCGTGACTGGAAATGTTGGCTTTTTTCTGCTAGCACCCAGAGTGTGCTCTGTGCACAGCTCTGTGCGTGCTGAGGGCAGAGAGAGGAAGGAAGGATTCCCCACATCCCCCTGGCAGGATGGTGCAGCCATCCATCCCCCTGGCAGACCTCTGCATCCCTCAGACACAAATCTGGGCAGCAGCTTGCCTGCAGGCACACACTGCAGCCTGCTGGCTTCAGCTGCCATCACTCCTCCTGCCTCCTCCCTGGTCTGCCAAGCACAGCCCCTCAAGAGGGGCCACCACCAGCCAGGGCAGGGGAGCTTTCCTGCTCTGAAGGATTAGCTGAGCCATGGGTGGGGGTGTCTGCACCCCCAGTGGAGCCCAGGCCAAAGTATGGCTATGGCAGTGCAGGATGCCCTGGCCGTAGGAAATCAGAGCCTTGAGGAACAAGAGGCACTGACACTTGAAAATGCTGCATTTCTGTGAAGAACTGAGTTTCTAGGGACAATATTGGAGGTTTTGTAACAGCCACTGAGTAAAACAAAGTTATATGTGACATGAGGATGTTGAAAGGTGGTGTAAATTAAAGTTTTCTATTGCATTAATTTTGCTGGAATATAGTTTATCATCTGCTTTGTTAGGTGGACCATTACCATTAAAAATAGGATATAGAAAAACCAGATGCCATTAATGATTAGTTAATTAATTAAATTACCTCTTTTCCCCACTTTGCAGGGTAACTATTTCTGTTATTATCAAAAGCTGGCTGACTCAGGGCCCAGTATGTGGTGTGATGTTTGCTGGGATGGGATGCCAGCCTGGGGCAGCAGCTTGGGCATGTGGTGAGCTTGCAGTGGAGAAGTTGTTTATACATCCCAAGAGTTCTGTTCTCCTGGTGGCCCAATAAACAGGGACAGGGAGTCACTTTCACTGTTTCTTACTGGCTGAGGTTTGGTTTCTGCTTTTGCTGCTTACAGGATGAAATATCAATAGAAAGTCTTTTACGTGACCTTCTGTGTTATTGTTTAGAAACTCATTTGTGAAGAAGGAAAAGGCAGTCTCCAAACAACATAAGATTTTGGCAGATTTCCATCTACAGAGGAAATTTAGAACTTCGGAACTCTCGTTTCCTTTGGAAATATGATTCAGTGCACACTGCCCTGAATATGAGCCCTGGACACATCTTTGTTTCTGACTGATTTCTGCAGAAAAGTAGCCTCACATCTTAGCTGGATACAAAAGTAATAGCAGCTATAAAAGTTGTTAGTGCAGACCTGGTAGAAAACCAGCATATATTATTCTGAGAGCACATGAATCTTCAAGTATTTAGTTTTGCTTCTCATTTTGACTGTCAGGTTATGCAATTGTACTCTTTCAAACACCAGTAGAGTCTGTATGATTCACTTTGGGGGAGGGGATAGAAGTAAAAATGTGGAGTCTAACCTAAAATAATCTTATGAAATAATATTAATAACATATCCAGTTCATGGTGTACAGTTTTGAAATCCACCATATGGAAGCCTTGGTTACGGAAAACTATTCAATAGTGCAACATATATTAGCTCAGGATGTACAGTTTAAAAATTCTGCCTTTACACAGGTTAATCCTCAGGAGGTGTTTTACTAGAGCTTGGTTAATTGCCTCCAGATTTTCTTTAGAAAAGTAAACAGTAAAAAAACCCATAATTTTCAAATGAATGTGTCAGTGGACTTGGGCATGGTCTTCAGAAGTGTTTGGTACCTGTGCTTTTTTAACTGTTTCAGGTAATTTTTTAGAAATGTAAGTGGCAAATGTCTGGGTGACCAGCACAAACTATTTAAGGGACGATATGAATGAAATGTTCTCAAAGGGGACTTTACACGTACCTGAATTTCAGCATGTGCTTTGCCGAATTGAAAATATAAACGTTTTCCATTCAGCAACTGAAAAGTGCTCTGGCACTTCAGAATGTCCTACATTAAGGCACAGAAACCTGAGGTGATATGCTCTCTCCTCTTTTAGGAAATGCACCCCTGAAGAGGAAAGTCATACGGGAGACCCAGGCTTCAATGTCGTCTGTAGAGAGAAGATTGGGTGGATAATGGGAATCTACTGGGCACAGCCAGAGGTCCCTCACAGTACTGGCATCAGGACTGAGTCAAGTACTCTGAATAAGTGAGGTTCTGAAGCTCTGAGCTGTCCCTGGCAGCACCTCTGCTTCAAGCATTTGATTTGAGTCAATGAAAAACCGAAGGGAATACACTGACCCAGCCTCTAAACCAGCAGAGAGTGCCATGGCACCCACTCCAGGCAAGGCTTATAAGGACAACCAGACACTGTAGGACTTGATGCATATGGGATATTGGGAGGAATCCCATGTGCATATCTCGAATAAAATGGCTGTTGTCATCTGGCATTTTGCTTTACATTGCAAAACTACGTGTAAATACTACGAGAGATTGGGTAACATATATATTAGGGGATTTAATATCCCTACTGGCTGTGGAGTGATTTGTTTTCTCTACCAATGCACATGTGACTCTTACTTGCCTAGCCAACCCCATGTCATAATGCAGGAGAGATTTTTATGTACATATATTTCCCCCCTACATTTCCCCATACTCATTCTCAAGGCATTTGCTTAGCTTCTCTCCTCTGCCTTGCACTGCTCTATGATGGAAAAATAAATATTTAAGAGCTTAAATCTCAGCAGTGTGAATTTAAAAATCATCAGCTTTAATGATTTACAAATTCAGCACTTCAGTTTCCTTCTCTTACCCTTTGCCTATCACAGCTGGTTTTGCCAGGTCCCTTTTCCCCTCCTGCTGCAGGGACTTGTGAAAATGATGTGGATTGTACCTCTGAACTTTGAATGAAGCTCTGGTTGTAGCATGACTGCTAAGAAGATAAGAAGAGGTACATTGGCCTTTGGCTCCTCAATATATGCCAGAGGGAAGCTCCCCTCACCCACCTCAGTGCTCACAATGCAGACCAAGATACAAAACCTGTTTGAACAGAGATATTTTAAGACATTGGCTGCATACCAATTACTGCTGAGTCCAATTCATTTTGCAGTACACTCTCTACTGCTATGTAGTAGTAATCAAAGACAGCTAAAAGCAAAGTGGAGATAACAATCTATTCTGATGTGAGTATTAGAAGATGAAAGAGCTTTGCTATTAATGCCCCAATAACAAGCTCTGCATTCCTGTCCTTGCACCAGCTGTACCACACTAACAAATAGCAGCACTTTCTACCTTTCAGGTTTCCTCAGGTGATTTTCTTCAGATGAATACCACCCTGGGTGGCAAAAATCTGTGAAAATGAATGAAGAAAAGCAAAAACAACATTACTCTTGTAATGTTGTACCAGATCTAGACAAAAGTGAAAAAAGTCTCAGCACTGTAACCTCTGTCCTTGTCCGGTAAGAAGACAGAAGGCTCAGACCACAAAAAGAGGATTGCAGAGATGCTGTCAAATCGCCAGTGTAAATGAGCTAAAAAGGAGGACTGGTCTGCAAGATCTTGTGTTTTCCTGTAACTCTGAAGATTTTAAAGCAGAATCTGTCCTTTGTAACCTGCCACCACCTTCTTCAAAACTGGCAGCAGTCTCTGAAATCTCTACCCTCAGTGTTTTCCACCTGGCCCCATGCAGTCTGGTCCTGCAGTTCTTGGACTCTCTTTCAATATCTTTCTGGCTGCAGATTCCCCAGTAGGCACATCTCTTTCCAGTCTGCCCACAGCTCTGGACTACTCTGGTTCAAGTAATTGGTCAGAGCCAGACAGCCTGCATAGTAAACAGCAGTAAATAGTGATTCATTGTGGTTTAGATTCATGGATTTTCAGAGCATATAGATTAAAATCTTGGAATCAAAGAGCTCAAACAGAAGACAATATTCAGCAGCAGGAATCCTTGAAAACCACTTCAAAATCTTTGAGCTCTGAGATCCACAAATCCAGGTTTCACAGGGTTGTTCTGCCTCTGGGGGGTTCCCTCTGGAACTTACCATCCCATTGAAAACCCGGGATTTTGCTCTGTATCTACTGCAAAACTGCTGCTGGAGCTCCCTGTGGGAAAAAATGTTTTGGATACGTGGGAGTTAGCCACCTCTTTCAGTTCATATCTGTTCTGCCAGAGGCTATTTCGTGAATGGCTCTACTGCATATGAATCAATTCATTTTTTGACTTGAAATCAGCCTAATAATAAGGCTTGGTATGTCTCTGACTATCTGCTACTTAGGCTGAACTCTTTAACTTACTTTATTCATTAATTTTTGGTGTGGGGGCAATGATATGCCATATAAGAGATTCCAGAATTATTTGCTGTATATAGTCATGATGTTTCATGACTTCTAGTGCATTACCAGACTCCTCTAGGAACCAAATGTGTTTCAGGCTGTATTGTTTGAGTGGAGCACTAATGTCAGAAGAGAGGCCATGAGCTTGGAAATAACCTTGCAACAATGGGGATGCAAAGTGAGAGTGGAGAACCTTTCATTACCAAGATCTGACATCCTATTCCTATGCATATACAAAAGACTCCATGCTGAAATTAGCATTTCAGTCAGTCCAAATAGTGACCCTTCTGCCTGCTGAAAAATGGAGAGTACTTTAAGAAATTAAGCCATGGGAATTAAGCCATTAATAAAACTCTGAGAGGAATTCTATGTTTCATGGTCACCTTTCCCAAATTTGAGCTGTTGATCTTAGTGTATATTTCCTTTCATATTGACACAACTTAGCCAGTGCTGTTTTGACTTGGGCTTTCTAAGTCACCAAATGGATGCTATACTCATTGAACAGAAAAGCTTAACAGAAGGGTGGCTCAGCCTAAGGAATATGGATCAATCATACCTCCCTTCAGTTTGCATTTTTCCTAGAAGGATTTGCTTGCTACAGGAAAGTTTTTTGGCACAGTCATCCTCTGACCTTTTTATTGGATCCTGTGTTCTGGTTTTGGCTGGGGTAGAGTTATTTTCTTTTCCTAGTAGCTAGTACTGTGCTGTGTTCTGTATTCAGAATAAAAATAATGTTGATAACCCCCTGATGTTTTAGTAGTGGCTAAGTAGTATTTATCCTAAGTCAAGGATTTTTCTGTTTCCCATGCTTTGGCAGTGAGGAAGTGCACAAGAAGCTGTGAGAAAACAGAGCTTATCCAAAATAGCCAAAGGGACATTCCATACCACAGACTATCATGGCCAGCATACAAACTAGGGGGGGAGCATTGCCTGTGAGCGACTGATTGCTGTTCAGAGATGAGCTGGGCATCGGTCAGTGGGTGGTGAGCACTAATACTCTGCATCACTTCTTTGTCGTGGGTTTTATTCCTCTTTCTCTTTTTTCCCTCTTGTTATTGTTGTTATTGTTATATTTCGTTTTACTTCTATTATTAAATTGTTCTTACCTCAGCCTGCGGGTGTTACCTTTTCCTGATTCTCCTCCCCATCCCACCGAGGGTGTTTGGGGCCTGAGTGACCAGCTGCGTGCTTACCAGATGGGGTTAAACCACGACTCCCGTGACTCTGTCCCTTTGACTATGCGGAGGATGCTCCAGCAGAGTCCCCTGTGGCTGACCATCCGCCAGAAGAAAGCTGTCCCGGTGGATTTCTCCCTTCCTGATGATAGCTGAAGCCAATCACCGCGGGCTGATGGCCCGGCGCCTTCCCTGGCGACCCCCCAAAAGCGCACACAGCTGCCGCTTGCCCGTGCTCTGGGCACAGTTAAACCTCTCCTCTGCTGCAGATGCTCCGCGGGGGGAAGCCGGACGAGGCACGCCGCTTTCCAGGGCGCTGTGCCCGGGCTCGGCCGGGGCCGCTGCTGCAGCACCATGGAGAGAGGAGCGCGCCCGGCTGCCCCGGCGTGCGGGGCGGCAGCGGGCAGGGCACGGCCATCTGCCAAACAGCACGGAGCAGGAGCGCAGGGTCTGTCCCCAGCGCTCACACAGCCTGACAAACCCACTCACACGGGCGTAAAGCCGCGGTGTTGGCTTCTGGGGGATTTAGCACTAAGTGCCCTCCACTAAGGCTGAGGAGAAGTCTGCCTTGTATCTATCTGGCTGGCTTGTCGACTCGCACCAAACAAATGCATAGAGTGCTTTCCCTGGCAGTAAGTTTCTATCAAGTAAGGACACTCTCATCCTCTCAGTCCTTTCCTGCTCTAGAGGTTGAATTCTCTGGAAAAGTTGCTAGTGTCACCCTGAAGCCCAGCTAGAATTGCTCTCTGCACACTGATGAACCCAAATGGTGTTTGACCATGCAAGGCTGCTGCAAGGTAATTGTCTGAAGAAGCCTAGAAGCTGTCCTGACAGACTAAGGAAGTGTCATAGAAAACCAATGTAGACAATTCTGTATTTTATGTGAATGAAACAGTTCTCTGCAATACCACCAAAGTTAAAATACCTAAAAAAAGTGTCCAAGCCATGCTTGATAGCTATAAGATAGTTCCTGTCAAATCTGGGTAATTCTGTCATTGTAAGAATTCAGAATTATATATATGAGAAGAACGACAAAAGGGTTAACCCCTGCCTGTGGAGCACTGGGGAGTTAGCAGGAGGCAGGCTGGGTGGAAACTCTGCCATAAAAAGTCAGTATCTTTCTGGACTTCACATCTCCAGAGCTTCAGTTCTCAGGCTCGTGCTTTGAAGACTCTTTATGTATCTTTCTTGCTGATAAGGACTGAGTGGTTAATCAAAGGTTACTCTTGTTGAAGAAACATTGTCTCACTGCTAGTTTTAATTTCTGGTGTTTATTGACTGTGTGAGTTTATGCTTGTGAGTAATGGTCTCTTGGTTTTAGTCATATGATTTCCATGGGTGTATCTGATGCTCTGATAATCATAACCAAGTTAAGTGAAGAGACAATGTTCCCAGATAATATTTAGCTTGAAGCTTGTTGTATTTGTGTCAGATCTGATTAATGATTTTGTTGCATACTTCTCCCAAAGCAGTTGATTTAATAAAAGATATCGCTTCTTCCCACAAACATTGCCTTAAATGACTGTAGCTACAATGCTATTACTATTCAGGATCTCCCTCTAAGATCTTTCACCTGAATGTTTCAGTCACTGCAGCCTTGGCTGGACATGTGAATGCACATGTACATTTGGCAACAGCTCAGTTAGCTTTGGATACTTTTAGCAGTGTGGTCCTGCTAACCCAGACTTCCAGAAACATGAACCCCTCAACATCTGTACGTGGGCTGGGCTGCAGAAGCTGAGCTCTCATTGCCTTGCCTATGGTCCTATCAACACAACTAGTCCTTGAGCTGAAAGTCAGTTCTGGTAAATATCTACATACTGCCTGCGACTGCAGGGTAATCCTGCTCAAAGAAAGGCCCCTGGAATCTGGTTTGTTTGTTGGTTTTTAGAAGCCTTCCCTGCAAGATCTTGGCAAAAAATTGCAATTAAACATTTAATGATTTAATGAATCTGCTCTGGAGTAGAAGTGACTTACTGCACTAACATAATACTGTTGCTGTTTACTGCTAATACTTTCTGTAGGGTAACCTGAAAGTGGAAAGATAGGAATGGAATGAGGAACTTGTGTAAACGGCCTTTGGCTATATGAAAAATTGCAAATAGATTCCATAAAAAGATGAACGTGCAAAAGAAAAGTAATATTGCCAGCCCTCCCTGCCCTCAATATATAAGTTATAATGGTATATTGAAGATCTGAGGACAGAGAGTTCATTACTTCGTAAATCTATGCATTTTATTGTTTTACAATCCATGACAGAGTGAGAGTGCAAAGCCCGTTCCCTGTTGAACTCTTGTTTTCCTTGGATTATCAGGAGTTTATGTTTAGCAGGTTTTCCAAACTGAATACCTCACTCTTTCCAAGTAGTGTTTGTGCTACATGTAACATTACCCTTTGCTGGTGCATGCACTGGCAAGTTAAAATTAGACTTCCTAAATGTCATTACAGCAGCTTGTTACTCTCTTACTTGAACAAGACTGCTACTTTAATTTATGAATTTCTTGTCTATGTTCCTCTAAAAAACAAACATGCAAAATCTCACTGAGATGTTTAAGTGTATATTTAAACGATGCATGCATAACATGCATTTTCTGTTCATGCAAATTCCAACCAACCAGAGATGAAAAGAATAGTAACAATACAAAGTGGCAAATAGATTACATCTGATTATTCTGAAAGCAGATTTTGTGCTACTAACAATAGCAACAATAGTACTTTCTAGTTACTTTACATTGCTTTAAACAATTCCTGAGAAGAAGAGCTGGTTTTATTTCTTTAAATCTTGGCAGAAATAATGGATAAATGGTTATTTGCAAAATATAATTGTCACTTTTCAAAAATATCTGTGAGTTTCTGTGCCTTTTAAGTAATTTTCGACAAACTGCATTCTTTAAAAGAAATAAAACTCTTCTTATCCATTCACATCTCTCATGGGTGATTTGTGATGATTTGAAACAGGGCATCATGAAATATGTAAAGAAATGATGCTGAGTTTTATCTCAAAATCACCTGTATGTATAAGAGTTGATCTGTATGTCACAGAATGTAGTCTGATGTGTCAGGGGCATGAAAGGCAAAAAAAGGTAAGGATCTGAAACATTCCCAAGCTTCCATTTTTCCATATATGTTTGAGTCTATGACCCTGTCTATGTAATAATGCACTGTACGGTAACAACCATGCAATGTTACATTTTATATTTCATTCAGCCACTGGCTGTTAATATCTTAGCAGAATTGTGCTTCTTTCTGGTCTCATAAAAGTTTTGGGAAACTGGTTCTGTCTAGCCTGGGTTTATTTTCTGGCTCCCTCAAATACTGGTGTCTTAATGCATTTTTTCTATTCTAGTCTGACTCCATCTTGCCTGTGTGCAGTCCTTCTGCCAAGGCCCCCAGCCCTCATTAGTGCTAACACATAGTTTCACTAAAAACACTATTTTGCCTACTATCACAAGGCTTAACAGCAAATAAGATCAAACCTTTTCATTTACTGCTTTACACATAAAGAGAAACACAAAACATTGCATGGTACAATTATAGTTATCTCCTGCCTCTGAGAAAATCTCTTTCTGACATCAGCAAGAAGTCTCCATTCGTTTTTACACTCTGATAGATGGCTTACAAATCAAATACTTTCTATAAAATGGACATTCTGAAACAGCACACCTTTTATCTCTAAAGTAAAAATATTAGCCTGTTATGCAAGCAAGTATATACACTAACAATTCATAGTATATGAGTATTTGCACAGGATGCACATACTCATGGATGTGGTTATTTGCTCTCTGATTTTTTCAGACATTAAAAAGAGCACCAATAGCATTCATGTACCTCGCTATCTTTCCCCCCTCATCATCCAGCAAGCACGATGCTCATTTCGGCATGGAAATAAGAACTGCAAGACAGTTTAGGCCATTTTTCCACTAACATGGAAAAACATGGTTCGATACTGACAGTGTATTATTGGCACTATGTCCAGTGTACTTATCACATATTACCAACCACAGAGTAGAGCTTACCGTCTTTCTTGGAATACATATAATTCCTACAAAGTTGTTTCTGATATTCTGCCTACAAGATTGTTTACTTATATTCATCATAATGCTTTAAACATAATCTCTTGTGCAAGCCAAAATAATCTTTTACTCCTCAGGCTCACATCTTGCAATACACACGGCTTTCCATAAGTTCCAGTTAAATTATGCTTCCTTACCTTCTACTTTGAAGATAGTAAGGTGAGGTCTGCAGTGAAAAGCCCCCAGTGCGTTGCCAGCACAGTTCATCCAAAGACCCTGGAAGACCCAGGTTGCAGTGATAACAGATGATGCCCGACTAGTGACTTTCCACTCATTTGAGGCAGTAGCAGCAATAGCAGCTCCCAGCCCACAGAAACAAAATATGAAAGCTATAATCTGTATTCCCAGCATGTTTCTTTGTAAACCAGGGACTTACTAATGCCACTGTGTAGAAAGAAAGGCACTTCAGTCACGTGTGTAAGCAAAAAGGCATAACATAAGCAAATTACACTTGAACAAGTTCAGTACCACTTGCTACAGAAAGTTAATGTGGCTGAAAGAAATTGTCATGCTTGAGTGATTTAAGAAAGGCCCTAGGCATTACGAATGTTCAGAAAGAAAGTCAAGGTACAACTTTATAGGAGCTAATTACTAGTACTTACCTACTAATTTCTAATTGTAAAAATTAATTGTTTTCTTTTTTTTTAAATCAAAGTATTCCAGTTAATGCTTAATTTTTAGTTAATTGGAAACTTACAACCATTCCATCTAGCAAAATAGGTTCAGAGTCCAAACTGTACAGCGCTATTTAACGGATTACCACAACATTTTAGGAGGATCACACAACACTTGAAAAATAACTCATTGAAAGGCTGTGAAATTAATTCAGGCATAACCAGCCACCATGCAAGCAACTCTAACACTGGAGGAGGTAGTTTCTGTGGGTATATTTGTAGAATAGCAAATCTAGAGCAGCACCAGAAACAGCAAATGGTCTCTGAGCAGTGATGCAGCTGCAGGAGTCAGCAGAATGAGCCTCACACAGCCCCCACTGAGATTTTTCACTTGGTCATTGTAGAAAATGTACTGCTTCTTACACTCTGCACTAAATACATAGCACAGAAGCATTTGTCCCACCACTGACTGAACTCCTGCAACCTCATGCCACGAAGAAACCTCAAAGTATGCAACTGACTTAATAAAATGTCATCTTTAAAGTAGCAGGCACTGACAGCACCACATCGAAACAGCTACTCCAATTCTTGAGTATGCAATCATTACTGGTGTGGGACATACACACAATTTTGCAGACATGTGTGGCCTTCACTCTTTTAAAATTCCAACTTCCAGATATTTTTATACCTTTCCTGGTACTTTTGGCCTCCTCCCTAAAGAAGGAGCAAGCTCCTTTTCTCTTTGGTACTAGTATATGCCATTTGGTGACATGAAATTACCCTGAATATTGACTGCACACCTTCACTTTTGACAATAACAGTGGTCTATATTTTTCCTTTTGAGTACTTCAACTGTTGATTCTCTCTGTTACAGTTGTGATAAAATGCCATACTGAACATTGGCATTGGAGTTTTTCTGTAGGCTCTTCACAGCTCATAGAACGGTTAAACAAGGAAGCTAAAACATTCCATTCATTAACATTCCATGTAAAGAGCAAGAGGAGTTTCACTGAGATTGTCCTCTTAAAGAGGTACTTCCTTCGGTACTTCCACTTTAACCACCCTTTGGCTCAGCACTGAAGAAGAAGGAGGACCCAAAAGGATGATTGTACAGACCAGAAAATTACACTACAAGAAGGAATTTCTTTTCAGACTAATTAGGAGGCTCACATCCCACACACTAGAGAGAAATTTTTTTGTTAACACAGACAACTTGAAAGACATGGAAAGTGGGTTTGCTACAGAGCATCATTATAATATAACAGGTTGTTTTAATGTTGAGGACAATATTACACAGGAAGGAAGCAATTTTGTATTGCTATTAAATAATATAGTAACATTTTTCTTATGTTAGGTGTCAAACTTCATGTAATCTTTCATATATATTTTTACTAAATTTGAAAGGTCATAGAGGAGAATGCAGAAATGGGTCCAGCTTTGAAGCAGATTCCTGAGACCTGAGATTATTTTTTGTTCTATATCTACCATACAGAAATGTGGTTTGGAGTTTGCTTTTTTGTTTGTCAAAGACATGCTAATTTACACAGAATACTGAGAAGACATTTCATTAGGTATATTTTTTCTTTTTTAACCCTCTGAGTGACAGTAATGTTGGCTGAGCACTCAGAGTATCTCAAAGACATGTTTTACGTCTGATGCTAAATTCAGGCCTAGCTCTGGACTTTCCCTGAGTGTTGTCACTGTCAAAAAAAAAAAAAACAAAACCAAAAAACACAAAATAAACCCCAGTACCAAAAAACCAACCTGACCAAATAGAACCACTGAAAAAAAACCCCAAACTCAGAAGCTGCTCATTTGAACTGGAAAAACAAGGATGACTGTATGCAAACACTCTCTCATCCCTCCCTACTCCTCTTTTTCCCTATTCACAGCAGTGTGCCTTACCAAGACAGCCTGTGAGGAGCTACCCAGGCTCAGCAGGACAGGGCTACTTGTCTGTTTCTTAGTCACCTGGATCTAAGGTAGAGGTGCCTTCTCAGTAAGACCTTGCACTTTTAAACCTGTTATTGTGCTATTATCTTGGGAAGGGTTTTCTATTTCTAAATAATCTAGATTTCTAGATTATTTACATTTCTATTTCTAGATAAACTGCAATACAAACTCTTAAGTCTCTTCCCCTTCTCACTCTTAGATCACTTTCTACCAAGGTCCTATCCAGTACCAACTCATGACTTATGCTGGTAGGACACTGAAGGCTGCTTACTTTAGTGGAAAGTGCCTGTAGACACCACTTGAACTGCAGACTACATTTTCATGGCTTAATGGTTTCTTGGCCTTTATCTTGATTGTTTTCTAGTGCATGACTGTGGAATTCACGGTCACAAGCACTTCACCCTGCATTGTTTCTGGAGAGTTAGTGTGTGAGTGATGAATAAATTAAACAGATACTTAAGTGATAAGAAAGAAGTAAGCAGTCCTGTTTACAACCCTCATTTCTTCTATAAACTGTCAGGAAGCAAGTTAATCAGTCATTTAAGAAGTTCAAGGCAAAGTTGAAAGTTAACCTGTTAATGCTGTTTTCCATTATATCAAAACTTTTTTCTCTGTTACTGAACAGACAAAAGTTGGAAAACAGCCAGGAGTTTAAGGACTGTTTAAATATGAAGTTGGAAAAGGGAAAATATTTTGCTACAGGCCTTTGTTGAACCATTTTCCCCAAACTCCACAGAAACTGATTATGACATATTGCTGTCTCTGTTAAACTGAACACTGTGCCAGTAACATGCAATACTTCTTTTACTACTGATACTATCTTTTTAAATGTCCAGTGCCAGTTCTTAAACACAGTTGATGCCTCTGCAGCAGGGCAACAATGTTTACACAGGAAAGCCATAGCTTTCAGTTTGTGAATTCTACTTCAGCCTATGTCAATTGTAGTAAAATTTAAATTAGATGAGTTCCCAATGCAGATCTGGCTGCTGACAATATATATTTCACTCATGAAGACAAACACAGCTAGAGCAAACACTTAGCTAAACCGAATTAGTTGTGGAGAAAATTATGTAAAATTTAAAGAATAGAACCAAGTGCAAATCAATCCTGATGTTATCTGGATAAGAGAGTGCTGCAAAGGAGGTACCTACGGTAACATGGAGTCAACAATGTATGAGATAAATAATGAGTTATGCCAAAGAAATTCTATGCAGAGTGGGTGGGCCATGCAAATTTATCCTGAGCACTGCCAGAAGTTATGGGAGGCCTAAACAACCAGGAGAAGTTGGACAAGCAATAAAACTAGACGCTACAAAGACAGAATTATTGACTCAATACTTCTGGAGAAGTCAAAGAAGTGAAAACAGTATGTAAAGAAATCAAATGCCCAGAGACATCTCTACAACATTCAGTCAGGCAAGGGATCAGCTGTATGGTAATGTGACCGGTCCTATTACACAAACACCAAAAGCGTTCCTGAGAACTGGCAGTGAACTATGAGATGGTGTTGAAAGAAGGAAGGATGCATTCCAGATGAGCACCAAATTCTGCTGTCTCTGCCAGATGCAGGCAACCTAAAAATCAAGCAAGCTGGGTAGCAGGCATAGGCTGAAGGGGCACCACCTAGAGAGGAATTTCAAGGAGCAGTGAAATGAGTGGATTGGAAGTGGGAAAGTTGAGGAAAAAGACAATTTCATAGTTTACTATAGAAAAAGGATAACATCATGTTTCAACATTATAGGGGTATGGAGCAGTTGCAGTTTGAGATGTTTGCTCTTCAACTTGTTAATCATGAAGTGCTGGTTGAATAAACAGAGAAGGAAAACTCAGTCTTATGTTCATCCCAAATGTATTGCTTTCTATTGAGCACTGCTGTCACAGTACTAATATGATTATATTAGTGTTATGTACTAGAGTATAATCCCATTATTAATAGAACAGTTTTTATATTCCCATTCCTGTAAATATTCCAGGTCAGGGTCAATGCTGTAATTGAATATGTCCTAGCTCATTGCAGACAATTTAGACTAGATGGGCTTTAAATGGACCCTTTAAACTCAAACTGTTACCTGATTTTATGATACTGCTGTAGAAGAGAAAGAAAAACATCATATCCTTATCACTAGGAGAATTGCTTTGCAAATATATGGATATAGCAGTCAGGGTTTACAATAAATTTATACAATCTAGCTGTACATGTGTTTAGGAAAATACATAACTATATATATAATTATGCATTATATATATGTATGTATTTAATACCTATGCAGGTACCAGCTATGCTTTATTTCCTTTTAAAGCATTTTCTATTAGTTGTTTAAAGGGCAAACTGCTCACTTGTTCATTATTTATGTGAGCACTTCTTGAATATTTGTCTAAGAATGTGTGGGATTTTGAACAACTGATTCAAATCAGTGTTTGACATGAGGATAAAAACACAAGGGATTAATTTTGTTTTTCTCATCATGTTTCTTAACTGGGCATTAAAGATAAGAGATGAATTTGAAAATGCTACTTTAAGATGACAGAGCATTATGTTCCTTATTTTATGCTGTTGACACCAGGCACTAGCAAACTTATTTGGATTAAAGACATTTGCTGTCACTAAGTGTACTGTTGCTGTTGGCACTCAACCAGGACTTGCAGTAAGTGGCAAAAAGCCAAAATGGCTTTGTCTACATCAAAATATGAAATGCAAAGAGCTAAAATGCAGTGAAGTTAGAATGATAGGACACATCAGGTATTTGATCAGTGCTGAAAGCTGGGGTGAAATTCAAAGTCATCGTGCTTTGCTGAGAACTTCCAAACAGTTATAGATGAAAGCTCAATGTAGAGATTGTGATTTTTATAGACTGAACTTATCAAACCCAGCCACTATTAGAATAAGCCTATGCTACAGTATACTGATAGCATTACTGGAAGCTGTAGTGTTAGACATGAACAAGCTCCAGGGTGCTGTGGATAGAAGAGTTCAGTGCTTTGAATGATGATAGATGCCAAGTGAAAAGATTGCAACACAGATAAAGAAGAAAGGAGACTGGGAAAGAGGGAAATAACAGAAATATTTTGATATAGGTGCTACAGATACACACAAACACTGAAGCAAAACATCACAATGCTGAAAAAAATCATTAGTTTGCCATACAAGTGAACTCAGCCTCAAGAAAACTGGTGTAAGTGCCCCGAGTGCATCCATATCCACCCTTCCCAGAGGTTTGGCTGCTGGGGTTTAAGGCAAGCTTACAAATAGTGCAGCTGATGGTGCACATCTCCCTTCCTGCTGGAGATGTGAAGAGACTCCTAGCCAGCATGGTGCAGTGGAAAAGCCATGACAGGTGTCCCTCTCTGCCCTGAGGGATCTGCTTTTAAGCTTGGTCCTTGACGGAGCTACTGTGCCTGGCAGCCCAGGTTGTCCTGGGCCATGGGCCACTGATCCAGAGCTGGACCCTGTCCCTGACCTGCAGACCTGACTTCCCAACTTGACCTTGGACCCCAGTGATCACTGGGCTGTGTCTGACACTGGGCACTGCCGCTCCTGGGGCTGTCCCATTCCCTGGATGAGGGCCTGCCCTGCCAGCCCACGGGGAGCCCCTGCTGCCCTCTGGCCAGCTCAGGCCACCATGAGCTCTGGGCTGTGGGGCCCAGGCTCTGCTGACCCTTCCTGTCTGAGCACAGCATGCCTGCCCAGAGGCTCTCCACAGCATTCACTCTCCTGCACCTCCCTGAGCCCCAGCTTGGCCCCAGGCTTTGATTTCCTCAGCAGTATCTGAACACCTCCACCCAGCCCAGGAACTAACCTGGGGCAGCTCCAGTTCCTCCCACGCCCCTGGAGCTTTTCAGGGATGGTCTGACACCCTGGCCCCACTGCCTAACCTGGGCTGTATCCTGACACAGCACAGCAGCATCGACCCAGGCTCGCTGGCCACTGGGAATGGATAGGTATCACCTACCCCACTCCAAGCCAGGGACGTGCATGGACCCTGGAAATAGTTCCATGGGGACCCCCAGCTTGGCCTGAGACTCTTCAGACATTGCCCATGATCCCCTATCCTACCCTCATGGCCAAGGACCTCACACCCAATGTGTATGACCTCAGGTCTGTGCAAAGTGTGAGAATATTTTGGAGCCAGCAGTGAGCCCAGGAGCCCAAGAAGGCCAACATAATCCTGGCCTGCATCAAAAATAGTGTGGCCAGCAGGACTAGGGAAGTGATAGACCCTCTGTACTCTGCACTGGTGAGTCTCCACCTCAGATACTGGGCTTCTCAATTCAGGAAGGACATTGAGGTGGTGGAGTGGGTCCAGAGAAGGGCAGTGGAGCTGGTGAAGGCTCTAGAAAGTCATAAGAAGAGTAGCTGAGGAACCTGGGGGTGATAAGTCTCCTGGAGAAAAGAGGTGACCTTATCACTCTCTAAGCTACCTGAAAGGAGGTTGTAGCCAGGTGGGGATCGGCTTCTTCCCCCAGGCAGCTAGGGGCAGTATGAGAGGAAATGGGCCAGGGAAGGTTCAGGTTGGACATCAAAAAGAACATCTTATCTGAAAAGGTACTCAAACATTGAATTGGGCTGCCCAGGAAACTGATGGAGTCACTGTCTCTGTGGCTGTTCAAGAAATACCTGGACGTGGCAATTAGTGTCATGATCTAGTTGACAAATATGGTGGTCAGTCAGTCGAGTCTTGACTGGATGATCCTGGAGGTCTTTTCCAACCTTGCTGATTCTATGAGTCTACAGCATCCTTTGCTGAGAGGTCCATGGCCAGGGCTCATCCCATCCCATGGGAGCTGCTCTGAAGACAAACCACCCCACTGTGGTGTAGTCCAGCCTGCACCTGCCTGTGAGCCCTGCTGATCCTGACTCAGAACTGCACCCATGGGCCAATGCCTGAGCCTACAGCCTGTCCCAATCCCTAGGGAGGTGACCAATGCCCAGGACTGGAGCTGTTCTGGGGACCCTGGCTGCCCTGCTCCTGGATGGGCCCTAAAAGCCAGGTCCTGCCCTGACACAAGGGAGCCAAAAGTTCTGAGAAGCCTTTATCCAAATGTCAGGGCATTAAGGGCAGAAACCATGGCAGAACTGAGGAATCACAAACCCTGTTTCATAGTTCATGTTATCTGATTGTATTGGTAGTATCGGATGAGTGTATTTAAAAGTACATGCAAATAACCCTTTCTGAGTACTGTGCCATGCTATTGAGTACAGACAGAGAAAAGAGCTTGACATGAAGAATAGACCTGAAAGGTTGTTATAAATTTTGAAGATAAGGTCCAACTGTGACAAAGTAATCCAAACTGCCTAGAATATTGTGACATAATGATAGTATGAAAATTAATAATTAAAAAGAGCCACTGAATTACTTTCCTAATGTTCCTAATGTTTCCTAATGTTCAGTATGTTTTGCATACCAGAAAAGGTTTGGTGCCTTCCCAGTATTTAATCTGATAATACAGCTCTTTAAAATTGCAACACATGATCACATTGCAAAACTCTTTACACATCTCTTAGCCTATAAGTCATAAGGACTGTGGAAAACACATCTCTCTTTGCCTCTACCAGCCTGCCTGGTATCAGCCCTCTGGGAGGCTATCACTTCACATGAGATTTAGGCAAGAAGGAAAAAGTGTTGTTGTCCTCCTGCAGCAGATTCATCTCCCTTCTTCCTTCAAGAAGGTGCTTCTACCCATGTCCCATACTAGTGGGGAGGGGAAGAGACTCCTTTGCTTAATTACTACATTTTTGGGTATCTGCCAGTGTGCAGTTCTCATGATTTTTGCTGTGCTGTTAGTCATTCTTTCCATAAAGGCAGTAGAAATGCATCTGCTTGGAAGCACATATATGTACACCTCCTTCTGTCTTAAACAACTGAGGTACTGATTATGCCATGCAAGTTCCTGTGAGCAATGCCAACCTCTCCTGCTCACATAAGCACTTCAGTACCAACAAAGACTAGGTAGTATCCCTAAAGCTGATGCAAAAAATACAGAACTATGCCTACACATCCAGGCAGCAATTCCTGTGACCTGCTCATGTTTTGAAAGCAGAATTTAGTAGAGTTCAGCAGTTTTATGTCTTTAACACATTTGCCTGTCACCACTGACATCCCAAATCCAAGATATGTCAGGCATATCTCTTCCAAGGCCTAATACTAGGACTGGTATAGGTTCTTCCTGCAATTTCTTTGTATTGCTTCTGGGAGCAATGCAAAGTGCTTCATTCTTGCTCTAGCTGTGTTTGCCTCAGACCATTTCCTAAAGCATCAAAGGACTCTATCTTCTACTTTTCCCTCTTGACTCCTAACAATGCTACTTACCCTGTCAGAAAGCCCAAACCTGGTGTTTCCTACAAGACATAAGGATTAGGTTTCATATCTGACTGGTCTTCAGCCTTCCCTTCAATGGGAAACTTTCTGAAATATTCAAGAAATCCTTTACCTCTTCAGTTTTCAGGTAGGAATGCATGTTAGACTAAGGTGTGATTGAGTGCAGTTGACACTGTTCTCAGTGCTGTGTCAAACTGAAAGAGACCCCAGGTTTGTAAAACTGGAGAAGGACAGTATTGTTCTGACAGTGTTTCTGAATGTTTTAGGCAAATAAGACAACACCATCATGTTTTCCACCAGCAGTGAAGTGACTACAGAGATCTGTCTCACGGTTCCAAATGGATCAGGTGGAAAGCACATGTGAGGAGCTAAAGGTGGGGCACAGCTCTTTGTCTGCTAGTGTTTTCCCAGCTTACCACCCAGCTAGATTTAGGCCCAGCAGTTACAGCCCTTTTCCTAAATCCAGCCCTTACTGCTAATAAAAACCATGCCCAGGCAGTCCATCAGCCATGACACACACCTGACTGAGAACTGCTAAACCACATTAATGTCTTCCAAAATTATCAGGAGCTGATAAAGCATGATTACAGCCTGCCACAGGCTAAGCCCAGTTTCTGTCTTGTAAAACCCAGCAGATGAATGCATCTTCAGGGTAGGCAGGAAGCTGTTCAGTAGGATCTAAACCCTTCTCAGCTCTCTGTTTGTAGCAGGACAAGCACTGAAGAGAAGGGGAATTAATCACTATGCTGCATCTTGCTCATCACTTACTCTCTGCCTCTCATACAGATTACTAGCTCCTGATATTGCAGCACCTTAAGGGAAGAAAGAACCCTTAACATATTTCCATCTTCCTGTATGTCACAACATGGGTTAGATTTCAAGAATTTCACGTTTTTAGTATGACTAAAGTCTATCTTTGGAGGAGGGGTTTACTTCTGATTTCATGGATGAAGATGTAGTCAGGAATGTGGTTCTGAGTTTGCCCCAAAGGGAAAAATTTGCTCAATATCTTAAATGGGTCTTCATCATTCAGTGTCTCTTCTTTTGTTTTATTAAACGATATTTTAATAATGGCTACTCTGGAAATTAACCAGGTTGGATGAGATGATATTTTGAGATCCCTTCCATCCTGAGGTGTTCCATGAAATAATTTTATACTGGAGTCAGTGTATGTCTTTGATTATGATTTTCATAATCTAAATGCATTAAGTTCTCTCAGTCTCTTGCATTAAATATTTTCTTGAACTTTCAGATACTTTCTGGGGCTTTTTCTCCCGCATGTTTCAACATTCTTGTCAAATTATGGGCACCAAAAAGGAAAGTTATAGTCTGGTATTGCCTGTTCCAATGCCATTTCTATTTTTTATTCAAAATAATCTATTAACTTTATTTTCCACAGTATATTGGGAAACAATATGTTCCACAGTGCATTGGAAACTCACATTCAGTTATGACTCCTGACAACTTTCTGAAAGCATTATTGAATTAAGTAATCTCAAGGTGATATTTTTTTACAGTTAACTCTGTCAAAAGAAGGTAACATTTGATGCCACCTATGTCAAAGTAAGGCTCGCTCATTTACTGTCCTCAATGGAAAATAGTAATAAAATATTTAAAAATAATAAAGAAGTCTTGAGAAAAGTAATAATTTTGGGAAATTAAGAAACTAAGTCATCCTAGACAAATAGCTCTTGCACATGAACTGCTTTGGCAGAGTAAAAATCAGTCCATCTGGAAAACAAGACGTTCAATGACCCTCCAACATTAAAACGTATTCCTCCCAAAGATTTTAAATCCTGGCATTATGCCAGAGGTACCTCTTCTTTTACTGACCAATCTTTCCTATTCTGTGCTCTGCTTAATTCCACACAAGCAGCCAAATGTCTTGCACAGTGCTTTGAAAGCAAACCACTGGTTTGTTTTTAGAAATTATGATGGAGAATATACAATTGACCTACTTAATTTTGTAGTGCTATCTACTTTGGCAACCAGAGCAAAATAAGTGCTTTCTTGTAAACAGTGGCTTTCATGCCTCTTTATCTGTGCTTAATCATGTCCCAGCAATGTTTGCATATTTGTCTGAGAAGTTCTCAGGCTGAAAAGCCAAACTCCAGAATACTTGAAGACAAGAACTAAGGAAATTACTCCTGCAATTTCATTATAGAAATGGTGATGTCTGAGGAAAAACTTTGCTGTTTCTTATAGCAGTGTGGGGCCTGCAGGTTCAGAGTAAAAGAACTTAATTAGCAGGGTGATGGTATTTACACGTGATTACACATTGTGCTAAAGTTTGTAATTTATTATTTCATTTGGCTTGGGAATGGAAGGATGGGAGTAGGAATGGGAAAAAACAACACTGGGAAGTTTTAGCTGGTGTAGTTGAGTACTATTAGTTACATTCCTCAGAGGCTGAATTTTGGCAGGAATGAACATTTTACTCCTGTGTGAAGCTGGCTTCTCGGGGTCCAGAAGCAGACTGCAAGTGAGAAGGTTCTGCCTTCTCCCATTTAGTCCTTGGCCCTGGGCTGAGGGAATTCTCCTTTTCCTCTCCCTCTCCCCAGTTCTTTTCTCCTGAAACACAAGCTGATGGCAGGACAAGAAAGGGAATGGAAAAAGAAAGGAGGGAGGAGTGGAGAGGGGATGATAGGGGAAAGGATAGCTGCAATCAGCTACGGTCACTGGATAGCATTGATCCATTTCTCAGTATGGATGTGGTCAGTGGGACAAAGTTTAGGGCTGAAACCCATAATGAACACATAGTAGGAATAACCTAAACCAAAAGCCTATTACCTGCATTTGTTGTTCCTGGACATCCTGAAACAAACCTTGATCCTCACCCTGGGTGACTGAGCTGACCAGTGCTACAGCTGTGAGTCTGATGGAGCAGCAGCACAGGGAAGGGCTTTAAACATTGTCTGAGTCAACATCACCTCCTTGTCTGAATCTTTGATTCATCCTGCATACATAAATTGTCTTTTGTCTCTCTTTAATACTGAGTTCTTTATTCACTGCTAAGTGGTAATTCAATCTGGAAGCTTTTTCATTTTTCAGGAATGACTATTAAACAGTGTCTAAAAGCAATTATATATAGATGTAAGGCAAAACAAGACTGTTGACATGACTTCAGTGAGCACAGAAAAAAAAAATAATTTTTCATTTGGGCTAGCAACTACAATCTTTCTGAAAACTTTGTATCTCTTTGGCCCTGCCAAACTTGTTAGCTATCATATGGCTATCATATTTGGCTTTTGGAATTTGGAGGAGACTGAGGGACCTTCTGCAGCAGGTATTTTACAGCTCTCTGAATGATGTCGTATCAAAGCCTCTACCATGTTACACATATATTACAGATGTTCCAATGTTTAACCCTGTGCTTTTCAACAGATTTGCATTGGACTCAGAAAGTAGGGGCATTTGTTTAGAAAACTAAAATCTCTAGTTTCCTATGAATAACATGTCAAGTTCAGTAGTGGTGAATAACATGTCCTTTGGAAAAAAAAAGAAGTTTGAATTATCATTCTGTCCTGATATTCATTCTTGTTCCAGTCTGAAAGAATCCATCATGCTGATTCTTAAAAGAAAATACATTTCTTGACAGGTATATACCCATTGTCTCACTCCTGGCTGATGATTTATAATCTCCTTAAATCAGTGGTTTATTTGGGATTTGATGGAAGCAAGGGTGTTATGTTTACTGAGAAGGGCAATCATGAGAGGAGAATAACTACTGAAATGCCACCTCCTCACTTGTGGAAACATACAAAATCTCATTCAGAGAAGAGAGACAAAACGCATCTTGAAATTCCAAATTCTTTGTCTACCCACCACTCACAGCGGCACATACTTCACAAATCTCCACCCCAAAGTCCACCCCCAAGAGCAAAGCTGCACTGAGGCATGTGGAACTGCCTTTGGCATTAACTTTACATAAACCTGATGTTACTTATCTGCTTTATTTCCCTTTCATATTTTCTACCCACTTCGGGCGATTGAATATTATCATTGCTTCCAAAACACAGGTGAACTGCAAGTCATGCTTTAAAATATATATCTTTTCTCTTTTTTAAATGAAAGCATGGACTTTGTATCTCTGTGATAAAACTAAGGTAAGGATATGACTACACTTACAAGCAATGAAACTGAAAGTAAATGTGAAAGATTTATTTAAGGGGATATATGCAGCTCTAGAGAAAGAAAGTATGACGGTGGTTCTTTTAACTAATGTGATAAACATATAATTACTGTGATTCCTGTATCATTAATGTGATTCTCATATCACTAATACGATAAGATTGCAAGAAATAAGGAAGAAAGGTGCCTAGACAAGAAACCATCTAGGTCTAAGTGCCTTCAGAGATGACCTGATGGGTAACCTGAGTAAAGACCACCTAACTTGATTTTGCAGAAGAACAAAAACCTTGGCAACTGTATTTAAAAGATAAATAGTTCTGATAATTTGGAATCACTGTGATGGAATCCAAAAAGGACATGATGTTTTGGAAACAAAATTTCTTTGTGGTTTCTGCCTGGTCTTGATGAGCCTCTTATCCTCCCTGTCTCTCTTTGTTGATCATGTTGTGCCAGCTCTTCCTGTTTCTTACCAGTTTTTTACTGCATGTCCATTCTGTAATATAAAACCTTGGCAGACATACATGGCTATGATTGCAAAATGTTAGTTACCTGAGCTGCTTAACTTCTCCTTTTGCTCATAATTTTTCCAGATATTTATTGAAAACTTACTTCTCCTGTTTCCTTAGTTGCAATAGAGCATACAATTGCTGAGAGAGATGGCAGGTTCTTCTCCAAATAGTAATTTAAGCATCAGGGACTAATGTAATTTTAAACTTAGTTTTGAAATGTGTGCTTTGTGGTACTCTAGTTTTGGAGTAAAACTTCAAAGTAAGTGGTCACAAGATGATTCCATTTAGTAGAGAGGGACAAATTGAGATAGTTTTGAAACTAAGCTCCCTGATTTTGAAAGAAGTGATAAATTCATAGGACTTATCTATAACTACATAAAGTTCAAGAACTTGAATGCAGAGGAAGTTTGTAACCTGTAGAAAATAGAACAGCTTCAAATCTACTGCATGAATAGGAAAAAGTGAGCAACATAGACTATTTTAGCCTGCTAAACTACTTCTCTGTAGTTCAGACAGCAGTGG